>NC_056741.1:373661271-373961271 GCF_019279795.1 Protopterus annectens
TTTGCAGAAGTGATATATATATATATATATATATATATATATATATATATATAGAGAGAGAGAGAGAGAATATATATATATATATATATATATATATATATATATATATATATATATACATATATATTATAACACAAACAGAAAAGAACATAATTGCATTGCCACATAATTTCATATACAGTAGGTTTTAGTAATTAGTTGCACTATAGTTAGACAATTTTTAGAAAAAACAGATGGTTTGTCTAGACCACAAACTATTTACTAATGTGATATTTATGTATGACATTCATTTCTTCCAAAATATCAACTGCATGCACAAGATGGTTGATCTCAGTTAGCCACCATACCCACAGCAGAGAAAATGTGGGGTTCAAAGCAGAAAATGAATGAACAGTACAGAGGATAAGGAGAAATGCACTGTTTGCCTATTTCACTATACATTCCTACTTAATACCCTGTATACTTACAGTAATTAATCAGCAAAATGTCAAAGCACATGTTGCCATGAAATATTTCTAGTGCATCCATCTGTGTCAATAAATATGTTTTATTTACTGTAAGTTGAACTGGAAGGATGTTATGACTTCATTTCAGTTGTTACAATTGTTACATTTTTATGTAAGTGTACAATTTGTCTCTTTGGGGGAAAAGTAAAAGTGTGATGCACAGAGCTCCTTTACATATTACTTAAAATTGCAAGTAAAGTATGCAAAGCACAGTGGAAAGCAGGAATTTCAATGAAAATGCATGCAAAGGTTGAAGAAAGTATCCATTCCCAATTAGACAAATTGTACACAGGCATAAAAATGTAACAATCTGAAAGAAATTATGCTTTCTTTTCTAGTTCATCCTGCTGTGAAGAAGAAATACTTAATAGCACAGTTGAATTAGATACAGTGAACTTACAAAAGTCTGTGCTTTGCTGCCTTCCTGCTTAATAAGTGAAAGTATATAGCAAAACGCAGTAGAAATCTGTACAGAAATAAGCATACATATTAAGCAATGCATAAATAACTTTGCTGATATGCACTTAGTAAACATAATCATTAAGAAAGATTTAACCAATCACATTTGATAATTAAGCAACAATCTTCTGTCTTCTCTATGTAGCAGAAAAAAATCACATTCCAAAAAATGTTAGCAATAAATGAAAGTTTTTCTATATTTTTCTCATTTTGTAAGTATAATTCATACACAAAGATAAAAGAAGTAAAGTGTGTTCAATACACAGTTGCAGCAAAATCCATATCAGCTAGAAATGTCAAATGTATTACAATTTCTTAAGTTATACCAGCTTATCTCATAATTATCAGAAAACTGCAAATGCAAAAATTACTACCACTTGATTGCAATATACTGATTGTATTTGTTTTCAGTACCATTATCCAGAGTTTTTTTTTATTCTGAATAAAGATTTAATAAATATATCACTGTTAATAAAGAATGCAGTGGTGTATAACATTGAGCCAATTCATTGTCTCCATTTCTTGTTTCCTCTCTACCATCTCTTTTCCTTATTTTAATCATACACTACATTGTCTTTCCTCTCTTTTCCTTTTCTCTCCCATTTCTGTTCATTTTTCTACAAGTCCAGAATCTCTAGGAGCAGCCCAACCGCATGCCTTCCAGATCGGGGTGCATTCTCCCCCTTCCTATCTGGGGACATCCTTACAAGACTGAGGCAGTGGCACTGGTCCTTTAGGCATCCTGGCATGCAGCAGTCTGGCAAGTCTCACAAACTGTGGGCTTCAAGACTTGGTTGAAGATGTAGTGAAGCAAGTAGTGGAGAGATATCTTCAGCCAGTTCAGGATGCTCTTCAGTGGGTCCTAGACTTGCTTTCCCAGTCTGTGCAGACCACTGTCCCACCACAAGCCCCCACCCTCTCAACACTGGGTAACTGCACTGCAACAGCATCAGGAAGTGGAAATGCTTGAGGTTCTGTGAACTGGATGCCCTACTGTGTCCAACTCCTCTTCACCTGCCACCTTCCCTACTACTGTCTCCTACACCCTCTAACTCACTTACTACCCAAACTAGTCTCTTATAGAAAAAAAGGAAAAATAGGGGGTCTATCCCTCACTATAATGCAGTACCACTCCTCTCTCACCTCCTCCAGCACAGCTGGCTTGATGTGTTCCTTCTGTGTTTCCCTCTTTATGTTTTGCCTTTTTCAGTCCTCCTCCATTCCCCTTTCCACTCTTTTAAAGAAATCATCAGGGTGTCCACATAAAGATACCCCTATATAAAATACCTTTATATTTTTAAAAGTTCATATAAATAGCCTTGCTGCATGTCAGTTGCCTCAAATATTGGTCAATACTTTTGCTCATGCTTGTTCATACCTGTATTCTTTCATAATACCCTACATTTTTTGAAATTACATGAGCATTTATGTTTTCGGCTAGTACTTTGCATACACTTAAATCCAACAATAAGTTCATGAAAGTGGGAATTTCCTTGCAGAAGCTTTGCATTGCCATGATCATTGCAAATAATCTAATATCAATGTATTGTTAGACAGGCATAGCAGAGCTGTGCCTGAATAACCACTACAAAATGGCAAACCCTTGGACTATTAATACCACTGTGAATTTTCACAAGTCTGTTAAACCAGGTAATATCAGTAATATACACAACACCCAACAAGGATATGCTAACAGTGACAGGCATCAACAGAACTCTTAAAAATTGATCATTGCAGCACAGTTCAGTTCATTTACTGCCAAACAAACTTGAGTTAAGGATGTAGGACTACTAAATAAGAATAATTATTAGAATCCAGAAAAGTCGCAGTCTTACACACTTGTGATATAATCATTACATTGGCCAGAACTCATATATGACTCTCAGAAGGCCAGAAAAACTTGAACACTAATTTTGTCATGAGCAATCTGTGCTATGGAAAAGCACCAGTACTGGGAACACACTCTTCAGTGTATGACTACCACTAGAAGCCTGCTAATGGAATGTATTAGCAAACAGAGGTAGACACAAAAGGAATATCAGGAAGTAATGTCTGAGGGAAAGGAGTCAGGATAGAAAGGCATATTTTTTTTCTTGTGGGGGTGTTCAATTTGTTTTTTGTAAACTAGTAATAGGTTTGGAAATGAAGGAGCAATTAGGACTGATACACACAGAACTGGTAAGGAAGGACAAAGTAGGCATACCGTACAGATCCATCAAAAGGAGCAGGCCTAACACAAGTAGGATGGAAACAGGGTTATCATACAAACACAGGAAGGACACAGGACAGGAAATATGGGAAAGCAAACATCAGATGGAATACAAGACAAAGGGAGAGTATATGTGCACTGGCCTTGTATGCATATCACTCATCAGTGATGTCTGTCACAAATGAGGGCAATAGTGACCATGACTGTAGTGTGACAGTCAAATGCCAGCACTTGCTTGTCATATAGGAAAATGCATATAGAAGACGGACAACATACAAGAAGCCCACAAAACATAATCCCATCCAACAGCCATGTGCTGGCACATGTACTGTATATGGTACACACTTACTATGATCAAAGGTTAGGTGCAGCAATAGTATTATCTCCCAAGAATGCAAACAAGCTGCAAGGCCAAAGTGTCATGTGCAGTATACAGATCTCCTAGCTAACAGTATCAAAGGTTTACTACAGACATGTGATTGCCTATGATATGTGTATACAGAGGCATGCATGATTACTATACTAAAATAGCACACTGTAGTACACAGATGTGCATTCAAATAGGCAGTATGCCAAGGAGCCACTTGCATTCACTCATCACAGACAGCACATGCACAGTGTTTTGGGAAAGGAGTTAGCGCCAACTAGTGGAATAAAATGAGCAACAGAATACTACTGTAATATGCATATCATGCTGGCATGTGCACCCAGGTCACATGTTAATTAATAAGGGATCCTATAGTGGTTGTCATAAGGTATGCATGCTTCTAGGTAACTATAAGATCTTCACAATGTGGTTGCTTTATCCCTAAGGATTGGGGCTATCATCCTTAGAAAGGTCAACATTACATCAAAAGATGAAAAGCTGTAAGACTTACAACTGGGGCAGCAGGGTCTTACTAGGTGATCAATCCATGTGAACGTCTTCTCTGTAGAGGACGCAACTCATAAGATAATTCATTGATCTCCAGTCTCCAGCTCCTCTCTCATCTTTGACACACAGTCTCTTGTGAGGTCTCTGAGGATGCAACATATGCATAAAGAGCAGTTAGCACAAAGCATATAGAACAATAATCATGGTTGCAGATAAGCAGCAACCAAAAGCATATTGCTCTGATGTGACCAGCATGACCTCTACCTATCATACATATCACTGTGTCATCCTTTCTTTAGTTTCTGCAACTAGCTATATATATAGCAATCAATTACAGCATCCACAAAAGTACATACAACAATATACTCATATTATACATTATCTGGGTCTATATTAGTTCACCAAAAACACTTTCCAGCTAACACACATTCATCGACCGTCATTCAGTGAAAATCACTTCCGTGATTCACTGAATACTCTCAGGACAAAGAAATACTTGACTTGCAGCACAATGGACCCACATCTAGTTAAATCGAACCCACCTAAGTGTGGGGGCTTCACCACCACACACACTCCCCCCTATCCATATAAACCAATTCTGAGATCGCACTACTGTAGAGTAAATGGAAAAGTTGTGTACTTGGCCAACTACGTCTTTGCCCTGTGAGTATTCTGTGAAAGTAAAGCAGAAGTGATTTTCGCTGAATGATGGTCGATGACTGGGTGTTTGCTGGAAAGTGTTTTGGGTGAATTAAGATAGACCCCATTATCTATCACCAAGAAAGCATTAACACCTCCATACAACATATGCACAGAATCACATTTTTTGTAACATGTGTCTTACCATGGCCATGGCATGTAGAAATATCCTTTCCGAGTATTCTAACATGAGAGTAATTATGTCCTCAAACAAATCAAGCATGCTCATAGTCATAGGAAATGACATTCCCTTCGTATGCAACAGATACCGTGCAGACACAGCTATACAGATAAAGCTGTCTAATACAGTGCACAAATCTTAAAAACAATGTACAGTGAAAGGCAACCATTAATGTTAGGCTCTGATGGTATGGATAATCAAATTTCTATCTAAATGACTACTCAGCAAAAAGCATAGAAAGACACGCAATGACATGTCTGCCTGAGGCGTAAACATTATATGTGATATCAATCAAATGGTCCCCACATATATTATGTGTGGATGGTGGAAGCACAACCAGCAAATATCAGACATAATTATAGGATCACAGCATCATGGAAATTATAAGGCAAGCCTGAAGATAACCTGCATCTTGCCAAAACTAATTCCCAAGATGTACCTCCATCTCCTAAGTGGGCAAAACACGTCAGGCCTGGGATGAACTTGTGAGTTTCCATCCAATCACCAAGGTGAGTTTTGAAGGAAGCAAGGATGCCACCCTGATTAACATGCAGGGACAATTTGTTCCAGAGATGGGTCAACTGCTGGAAAAGACTCTATCCTGCCAACAACTTGGTGGAAGTTCAAATTCTTGGTTACAGTGTTTCAGAGCTGTAGCTAGCTGAATTGATGATCTCATAGTCTTCAGACTGGCATCCCTCACCCCAAGGTTGAGGACCAAAAATAAAAAAAAAAAATCTTCTGAAGTTATAGACAAAAGCAATAAGGTCTTCCACTCCTCTGAACATGCAGACACATGCACACACACCCATTTTATTTAATCATTCATTAAAAAAAATATGTCACCTGCCCAAGAATGCGTAAATGAATGCTGGTAGAATTCTGGTGCTGCACTTCCACTTGATTGGCATTGCCAATCCTGACCCATAACAGCTTACGTCCAGGGCATCAGGGCCTCATTAACCTGCCCTAGCCATGGTTCTCAGGTGGTTGTGTAGATGTTCATCTTGTGAAGGTATAACAGATACATAATGGCACATTCTGGCATGGAGCGCAGAATGCCAGGCATAGATCTCCACGCACAAATCTATACACATTACATAATAAGGGTCGAACTTCTAGACTGTCTTAGTAGCTAAGGATTTTTAGACCAATAATCTTTTTTATCAGGAGTCTTTGGACCCTTTCCATCAGCATTTGTTTGGCTAGGCACATGAATCAAAGGATATTGTACTCACTAATTTGTCTAGTTAGGGCAGAGTACAGTAACATAATTACTGTGTAAATAATTAAACCTCCTCTGTTTGAAACCCATGGGCTATATATAAATGATACCTCAGAGACATACAAGTTCATAGGTTCATAGGTATACCCTAGGCTAAAGACCACCAGGGCCTTTATATCTCTAGTCATGCAATCCAGTCCAGTTGTGTTCCTGTATATATCATTGACATTTATTAGGAGGGGGTATGTTATTTAGAAAGTTTAGAGGTTTTATGGAGGATATTTTAGTTTGGGCAATACTGTCTGTTTCTGTCTATCAAAGGCATGGGGGTCAGTCTCATGGTGAATTTCCAATTTCCCACCCATTGGCCAAGGTTACTGTTAAATATGGTTAGGGATGGATTTTACTTCACAGGGATGGAGAGCCTGTTCTAGAGCATAAGGATCCTCTGAGACACATATCTGTCTCACCAACATGTCTTATTTATGTCACAAGCAACATTTTAATCATTGGGTCTAAGGTTTCCGATCCTGTTCACTTTGTGGATGTGCAGGAGGTTCATCAGAGCTGGAGCCAAGGATGCCTTGTATGCCAGGCATAGACTTGCTCTCAGTAACCTATAGGAGACAGAGTATAGACATAGTGATATAAGGTGATCATTCAAGGCAATGTGTTTAACCCTAGATTCTCCTGTTAAGGAACCTTTGTGGAAATTCCAGCTGCTGCAAATGTCTGGTTAGGAACATGCCAAAGGGAGCATTATACTCAATCATGGATCTAATAAGGGCTGAATAAAGTTGCACTATGACTTCCGTAGACTTGGATGCCATGCCCTTATTTATAAGTTGGGGCAACATAGAATGATTTTCTTACTATCTTGGCTACATGTTGGTCAAAGGCCAGATTACTGTCTACATATTCTCCCAGATCCCTGACTACCAGGTCAACTTTTAGGGGAGTCTTATCAATGAAGTAATTAGCCTGGGTGGTAGTTTTCCCAAAAGGCACTATAATGCATTTCTTTATATTGTATTTTATTCCATGACTTTGGCACCAGCCATTTGTCTGTGTTAGACCCAATTATAAGATGTTTGTGCCATGGGGGAATCGATAATAACTCACAATTTGCAGTCATCTGTGAACTTCATCAGCCAAAGGCCCTTGGTATTATCCTTTCTCTCTAAGAAGTAGAGCCCTGAGTACCCCTCTGGAGACTAGTCTCTAACTGGAGGTGGTATCACCAATCCTGACTTCCTGGGTTATGCCTGTGAGCCAGCTGGCAATCCAGTGAGTTATGTCAGGGTTTATGCCCAGTTCAATTTGTTTGGCATCTATACCGGAGACAAGTATTGTATCAAACACCTTAGGTCTAGGTAGGTGGTATGCACCATTTTCCCTTCATCCATTGCCTTGATAGCCTTCTCAAAGAAGTCCATCAGGTTTAGTAGTCAGGACATTCCCTTGACAAAGCCAAACTGGGTAGGGTCCAGTGTCTAAAGGTTGCCTATGTCTTTGTTGATCATTTCCATGGTAATTTGTTTCATGACTTTGCATATTAAAGAAGTCAGATTAATAGGTCTGTAGTTTCCAGGGTCAATTGATGATCCATTCTTCTGAAATGTGATAACCACTGCAGTCCTCCATTCTTGTGGTGTAAAGCCTGTTTTGAAGCTATAGGTAAAAAGTGGCTCAAGTATTCCTAAGAGGTCATGTTTCAAGCTATTTAGGAGGCATCCCAGGATATTTTTGGGGCCCACAGAAACTGTGTTTTTGGCCTTAGCAAGCATCAGCAGAACCTGCTCCCTGGTAATAGTTGGGGGTGATGGTAGTAGATATTTCATGGGGGGAGGCAGGGGGTATGGAGGGGGTGAAATCTGAGCTGAATTTATCAGCTAGCAAATTCACTATGCTACTCTACACAGTGAAGGTGGCACCACTGACCACCAGTTCAGCTCACTGGTGAGTGCTGCCTTTGAAGTTTTGGACATAGTTGTAGAAGACCTTGTGATTGCCTTTGGCCTGTGAGGCTATCTTGACCTTGTAAATAGCCTTTTTGTTCTTAGTCCTCTTAGTTTTCTATTTAGTATAATGACAGAGTTCCTATCATTATAGGAGTTGCTTTTTCCTGATTTTAGCCATGATTTTTTTTCTTTTTATTATGTAATTTATTAAGGTTAGGATTCCACCAGAATGGTTTGTTTTGGGCTAACAGCAGGTGCAACAACATCTAAACAGCCATTTAAATGGTTTTGCAGGGTCTCTGTGAACAATTCTGCATTAGTTGTTGTAAACACGGGGCTGGGAGGGGCATTCAATTTTCATAAACTATTACTTAGTAGCATATAGTTTGTTTGGAATATTTCCTAGCTGTTACAGGGTTTGCTGGGGTTACCAAGTGGATTTTTATTTTGAAGGATTCAGCTTTGCAGTCTGACCTCACCAGTGAAGATGTGATGGGGGAGCATCACTCTCTCATATTGGCCGGTACCAGATCCAGTATCTTTGAACCTCTGGTGGGTGGGTGCACTACCTGTTCAAGGGTATTTCTGTTAATAAAGTCCATAAATTCTTGAGTATGAGGCAGTGTATGTTTCCCAGACTATAGAGGGGGAGTTAAAGTCTCACTTGAATAAGCTATTTCCTTTAATGTTGAGTGTCTCCAGTGGGTCTAGATATGAGCTAAAGAATTCTAGGGACATAGAGGGTGACCTACAGCTTGCTAGGATGTGGTATGCCCCTTGGTTTATGGTTATCTGAACATGGATAAATTTCAGAGCATCATCTTGTTTAACTACCGTATAGATAAAGATGTTGCTAATACAGATTGAGACTTCTCCACCTTTTGTCCATGTCTGTGCAGCTGATGGTTTAAAGGTGTGGAAGGGGCTGAAGCATTGCACTGCTGGAGTACTTTCTACAGATTTAAACCATGTCTTGGTAATGGCAGAGATGTCTATATTCCCCAGAGAGAGGAGAGCTTGTAAGGTGGGAGTTTTCTGTTTAGGCTCCCAGCATTGAGTAAAAACACCTTTAAGTTAATTTTGTACAGTGGTGGTGCTGCGGTAGCGTTGTCGCCACACAGTAAGATGTTGTCCTGTTCGATTCTCAGCTAGAGCGTCTTCTGTGTGAAGACATGCGTGAATGGGCGTACCTTCGTTGAAGGTTGTGCGTCAGGGCCGGCAACTTGGCACATAAAAATCTACTGCCAATCATTAGCGGACCGGAGTTTTATTGTGGTGACCCCTAACCGAGAAAAGCCGAAAGACACAACATTTGTTTTTTTCAGTAGGTTTTTCAACTTAGCGTTGCCTAAAAAAGTCTCTAAGGGGGTGGATAAAGTTTTTGCTAATACTCAGAAGCCTAAGGGAGACAGGTACAGGCCATCCTTTGCAAAGTAACATAGTTTATTAACAATATTCTGTCATGCTGACAAATATTGGATCCATCTAGAAAGGCACTAGAAACTAAGCCAATAACTGAAATCAATCATCTTTTGTTCATACTGTGGCATCATCCTTGGTGAAGGTAAAATGCTGCTCAATGCAAGACACATACCTGTCTAAAGCACATATTCAGAGAGATCAGCAATGTCTCTCTTCATATAGTCCAGAGAAGTATGTCTCAGGTTGTTAATGCTCACATGGACTATGATAGAATCATACTGGTACCTGTGGTATACCGACTTGAGTCTTTGCATAACTTGGTGGATCCTGGCTCCAGCTAAATAAATAACTATTATCATCTTCTTGTTCAGTCTGGTGAGTGGGGCATCTGTGTGTCATGCAATGGGGTCCCCTATGACAAGAGTTCTGGATAATGTGTTGGTTTGCTTCATGGGCTATGCTCTTGGGGCTCCACTGGTTGTAGGAGTATGTTTGGTGTTTGGTGTTGCTTTTGGTGAGTTCTTTAGAGATTGATGATGATAGGCATTGCTTTTTGCAGTCTTACGAGGTCTTTGAGGTTTGGGAAGATTGCTTCTAAGTGCCTCAGCATAGGTTGGGTTATGTGTGTGGTGGACACTATGTGTGGTGGATGTACTGTGTGTGGTCTTGAGAACTTTGTTTGCATGTGAGACTTTTGCCTCCAGTGAAATTGTGTATGTGCATCTTTTGCATACTGTATTTGTTTCTTTAAAGATAAATGGTTGTCTGCAAACTTGAGACAATTGCTACATTTACTCTGGATGCCCATATTTACCAAGCTGGCTACAGAGACATTTGGAAGTTGTATATCCATGTTGTCCAAACCGGTATTTGGGTGGCTTTTGTAGGTCATAGACTGGGGTACTCAGGGGTCTCTGTGGATGTTCTCTGGAGATGGCACTAGGTTAGACTGTGCTACGATTTGATAGTAGTGCTGTTTAATATACAAAGTAGTTGTCTAAGCTTGTCTCTGTGCAATGGCTTTGTTTCAGACATGCTAAGTTACTGGTTTCAGTTCTAAGGAAAGTTTTATAGATAAAATATGCTTTATGGGTGCTTGTGTCTGTATATGGCACTGCTAACTTCTTGATTTAATAATGCCAAGAAAGATTGCTTGTGAGTGTAATACTACAACAAAACAATGTAAACATACTACCTTGACTAGACAATTTCATGCATTAGGGACCATTAGTATAATTTGAAAGCAAAATCAGCAAATAAAGTAAAAATAAAGCAGTAGCATTCTAAGCAGTTAAATGAAGTGCAAAACAATAAAATATTTCTCTTATCTGCCAGGGATAGGGCAGGATTAACTCAGGACCCCATCAGAGTGTGGCAAGGGTGCCAAGTAGATGAGAGCTCTGTGGAAATGAAGGGAGGGAGGGACCTTGGAAGACAGATTACCATAAAGGGTGGGAGCCAGAGTCACAGTCTTTTAAAAACCACAAGGGAAGTTTTTTTTTTTAGATAGAAGGACTTTGAATGCCCGTGATCTTTATTTTTCTGTGCCTTTACTGGTGTATTCATAGGCTTGTGTTAGGTTAGCTGCTTGTATTGGCCATTGTAAGCATAGCTAATTTTCCTCAATTTTGGTAAGCAAGCCATGTACCTTTTGTTTATGAGATAAACACTTTAACCAATATGCCAACTGCCAGTCCCAAATATTGACTGTGATTTATTTCCTCTGATGTTAGACTCAGCATGGACTGTATCAGAATTTTGTAAATTTCACCCTTAAATTTCACAGTGGTTTTAAAAGTACTTTTGTTTTACCTAGTTCATAGATTCTAATTTAGACACCTAGTGAAATACTAACAGGGGCACACAGGCATGTAGAATTTTTCAAGTTAAAAGCTATAAATTCAAGCTTGTTTTGTATGGTTTCAATGCTTACTCATATATATTGGTATGCACTAGACTAGCTGCCATTGTGGGTCATTTTAAACTAAGCCAATTTTCCTTTCAAAGGTGAAAATCTAACCATGCACTTGATTACTGTGAGGCAAACACTAACCATTATATTATACCATGATCCCCCCAAAACGTGCACGCTGATTGGCCAGCGTGCCCGTTGTAAATCGAGTTATACTAATGGAAAAAGGTCCGGTCGCCCGGACTTTTTTCCATTAGTATAACTCGTTTTTTTTAAACACTGTCTCGCTATGTTAAATGGGTTTAACATGGCGAGACAGTTTAAAATAAGCAACGGAGATCTCCGTTGCTTATTTTAAAGCTGTCTCGCTATGTTAAACCCATTTAACATAGCGAGGCAGTGTTTAAAAGCAATGGAGAAAGCAAGATCTCCGTTGCTTTTTAGTCTCGCTATGTTAAATGAGTTTAACATAGCGAGACAGTTTTAAAATAAGCAACGGAGATGTCCGTTGCTTATTTTAAAACTGTCTCGCTATGTTAAACTCATTTAAAATAGAGAGACATAAAAAGCAACGGAGATCTTGCTTTCTCCGCTTTTTTGCCCACAGCTCTGATGTACTGCGCAGGCACGCAGTACATCAGAACTGCCGCGGATGCCAGACATCTGCGGAAGGGCAGTAAACAGGCATTATACTATGCCATTATTTAAGAAAAGTAACAGTTTCTTTTCTTAAATAATGTCATGGTATAATAGCAATAACCCACTTCTGGGTGTGGGTAATGCTAAATTTACCCACGGTTGGCTTTGTTTGGTCCCTCGGGCTTTGCCCTCGGGACCAAACCACGCCAACCGTGGGTAAATTTAGCATTACCCACACCCAGGCGTGGGTTATTGCTATAGTAACTCCCTCCCCAATAAACCCATCTCCATTATCTATAGACATGCCATGCTGTCTCCTTTTTTTGAGCTTGTTAGTACAGCTTAATTGAATTGTTTGCCCCACTTAAAATAAAGCCAGATGCCCATACTTTTAGGGTGACTGCAAAATAGCCCAAATAACATCCACACCAGAGAGTAAATATGTCACATAGACAAAGCATTTAGTGAAAACTACAAGATTGGCCCTGAAAATTTCCTGTTTGAGTGATTTCTTCCAGGTCACACATGAGGCAAATGAAGGCTGAGGGAATCAAACCATGAACTACATAAAGCAGTTTGTTAATATTTAATGTAGGAGATCCTCTAACTGTCAGAAAAGAAGTAGCCCCAGGTCTCAAAGCTTCATAAGAAAAGTCAATAGCAACTACACCATGATGTCTTTGAAAAATATATTATCAACAGAGAGCTGTTTATAATCACCTAGTGTTCCATACATTTCATATGACCTATAAAGCTTGTCAGTCCACAAAAATGGTTGCTTATTTAGAAGTATGAAGTATTTTTTTATTTTGTTTGAGCACTACATTACAGACAAGGATGTTAATAAACTGAAATTTGGGTTTAGCTTTAGAATTGTATAACTGAACATGTACTGAAGAAATTTTAAACTCTCGATGAACATGCCTAAAAAATAGTCCATTGCGTTTTGGAATAACATATCTTAATCTGTAATGACCAGTAGGATCAAATCTGAAGAAAAATGTACTTCCTAGTAAAAGAGTCCTTAACTCAGGTTTTGCAGATTCCATAAATGGCCTAGCTCTGGATTTAGTTTGGAGAATCCTGAATTAATAGGATGTTCTGTAGTAAGGCACAGAGTGAAACATATCTTCAGCCATTCTTAGCATATCTATAATTCTGGGTAACTGCATTGGAGATGCACATCTCTGTATTTAATAAATGAAATAGCAAAGCTCCTGGTGAAGCCTCCTGAACATCACCAGTTATTATTAAAATTTTAAAGAAATCTGCTTATTTCTGTATATTCAGAATTCAATGCATTCTTATATAGAGGAATGGATAGGCAGATGGGACCCCAGTATGTGTAAACCTTAAGACATACTATGATGAAAATTATTACATGCTATAAAAATGACTGTTCCACTAGCATTCAATCAGTTAGTGCGCTTGCATTGTTTTAATGTTTATGTAGTCTGTGTAGCTTCTGATGAGGCAAATATCCACTAGGGGAAACAGATGAAGGAGTGGGAGAGACTTAAAACACTAACATTGATTTTTTTTTTAATTTTATAACATTTTTATCAGCAAATGAGATGTGACCATTGGCCTTATGGTTGGTGGTCAAGTTCTAAGTGAGTATAATAATGCTATAAAGGTCAGAAAAAAAGCAGTCCAAAAAGAACTTTTTACACCTGCACTTATCTGCTGACCACATAACTTACTTTGTTAAGTTATTCATTCCCAGCTGAGAGTGGGTTACAGAGTAACCACCATATTGGTAACCATCAGATAATTTTTTTTTACCACTAGATATTTCCCAGTTATACCATATAACATCTCAGGGTATGCAGTGAGTGCTGACTGGGGCTGTCACCTACTTCCAGGAGCGATGGAGCCCTCCCCATGTTATTCAACAGAATGGCACCCACTATGGGTCCCAGTCTCTAGCAGACTTCCATTATGAGAATGTGTAATGAAACACTTCTCTCCATCCTTGGCTGTCTCTCCCAGGGCCCGGGACACTACCTGAATCCAGGTCTGTTGACTTATAATAATTTTTCCTTTCCTCTGCAAAGAAGGAATTGAAATGGCAGAAAAGAATTCTAATAAAAAGAAACAAGTAGCACAACTGGGAACATGAAGGAAAAAAATGTGCAAGATTCAGCTGAAAGCCATGTTTTTTAAAATGCATCTCTAAAGTCTGTGTTTCATTCACTCTATTAATATGTTCCTGTGAGTAAATAATATGATGCATATGTTATCTTATGTTTCCATCTAGTGGCCAAATCTGTGTATCACTTTAGGAGAGCATTGGATATCAATAAATACATTGCATGCAGTTCTATCTACTGCAAAACTATTATGTTTTGTGTCACTGGTTGCTTTGTTACTTAGTGAGTTTACATAGCTAAAGGAAAGTCACATTGCAAACATACTGTAAATCGGATGGTAATATGTGTTTAGGAATAAAAATTGTCTGCCTTTTTATCATATTATACAATTTGCATTGTATTCTCTTAGCAATTATTTTGTGATTATCCATTAAATCATATCTCACCATGATTCTCCACTTATTTCCATCAATATATATTGATCTTTGTAATCTCTGCCTACTCAATGTCTTGAAAAAAATGGATAACACTTTAGCGGGTAGTATAAAAGTATTGGCAATGACAATATGCCTTTTGAAGATCTCTTTCTTGAATAAAGTACTACGAGGATAGGAACTGCTACCTCTTCTTAGAATAGAGCCCTAAAATAATTAAAGCAATCAGACTACACAGATGTCCCTGGGGATTCAATAAACTTCATGCAGGCTTGATGTGAAACTTACACAGAGTTTACATGTTAGTGGGAAAATCAAATGTCAATGACGGAGGAAGATGTCACTATAATACTGTACACATACCCCGACAATACATGGAGCCCACACTATAAGTCCATGTCAAACCTCAGCACATGTGCCACATGCTCACTGCCCCTGACATTGCCAGTGAAAATGATTTGCTGCCATGAAATCCCAACATACTCCATATGTATTCATGCAAACAATCAAGTGGTAATTCTGGTATGATGTAGTGGTTTGCCTGTGGTGCAGTACAGTCACACTATAGCTGTACCTATGCTACAGTTGAACTTCTAGCTGTACATCACCCCCAAATAAAACTTGGGTATGAATCACATGCGACACAGTGGAACTGTTAACACAGTTATACAACTCTATTGATTTCAAGGCATTACATCAGTGGTGCGTCATATGCTTATATGCTTATCAGTGGAAATGTGTGGGTGAGGGTCCTGACACCATATATGGACATGTTCCAACTGAGATGGATGCGGTTCATGCAGAACAGTTAATGACACAGTGCTGCTGGGAAACACCTCTATAATCCTTGTGATTAGCAACACAATAGAGCATACGATGAATTCACCAAGGTTGCAAGTGGATCTCAGAATGCCATAAGTTTCTGTATATAACAGCATTACAACATGTTGATGAACCCAGGAATATGCTTCCATGTAATTACTTTGACATAATATTGCTATATGTCAGATAACATTTCAAGATGCTATGTATACACATGTACACCTCTGTCATACTGCAGCTGTCAGCTGAATGAAAACTGTATCCAATGTGGATATACTCCACTATCAGAACACATGCCTTAGTAAGACAACAATATACATAGCATCATTCCATATCCCCATTCCTCAGAAGGAATATTACTACAACTGTTATGGAAGGGACATGTAGCCAAATGGCAGCAGTGGGCATCAATACAGTAGCTCAAATCTTAGACTGGAATACAGCATTATAAGGCTACAGTACATCCACACTTTAAGATAGCACATGTGGGTGACAGCAGCATCGACATCTGCAATGTTCGCAGGGTCATGAGAGACTGCTAGGCTAACTGCAAAAGTCCACACAAGCCTAGCCAGTATTATCTCATTTAACCCAATTCACTATCTCCAGGTGAGTGAAGATAATAGAGCTATGTGCGTATGTGTTTGATTTTATTACAGACTGCCTCTGTCCATATAGGACATAGGTACCACCCCATGAGTTAATTAGCAATCACACATCCAGTGGTGTAAAGGTGGCTTGTTGAGGATCATGGAGGGGCTCTGCTTCATGGTGTGTGTGCATCTTTGAGATAATGGCATCCTCAGTGTTCTGTAGAAAGGATGTTATGTGGACTGAGGGGAAAAAGTGGATGTTGGATTCAGGGGACTTTGTAAAAAGTTCTCCTTAGCGAGAGTCATATGATAGATTCAAAACATCATACAATGACTATACTATACCACCAACCTCACCAGCTGATAGACATCAGATTTGAACAACATACCTCTGTAGGTATACAGGCTGAATTTCATTCAACATAAGACTTCCGACACTGCAGAAGTCTAACTTGCATTCTGTCAGAGTGCATTTTATTGAGAAGAATCTGTTTGAAGGAGTGTCTGACATAGCTGTGTACTCACATATCAAGGGAAAATTGCCCCCTGGCTGATAGTTGAAGGAAGGGGACTATATTATAATCTCGAAGTCTGACAATATCTAATACGATATAGTCGACATGAGAATACTGAAAGCGCACTACATCAAATGTTTAAATGGAAAATCTCCATAGGGGGAGATTTCTGTATACTTCAATGTAGTTCATTCTTGGAGTTGGTATATTTAAGTAAGGGGTGTGGGGGGCTTGCCCCCCACATGTGAGGTGCAGGGGGTCTTGCCCCTGCCTACATGTTATTTAGTTTTCTTTTTTTAATTTAGTATTTTTTTTCGTATTGATGGTTTAAGACTTTGATCACTAAAGTTCGATCTTTAGTGATTCAAAGTTTTAAACCTTCGAGATTATAATATAGACTCAAAGGAAGACACACACACACCTTTACTGTCATGAGATTAGAACCCCTACCTATCCAGTTGCACAAGCTAGAGAACACAGTACTTAATGTTAGTGTCACCACAGAAGTCTGACTTCAATGCTATTTGAGTGTACTTTATAGAGGATGACATCATCAGTGTATGCTAAGAAGAATGTGTTTAGAGGAGTGTCTCCTTGGATGATAGTTGAAGGAAGACGCAGACACACACAAACACACACGCACACACACGCACACACACACATGCACACACACGCACACACACGTACACACACACACACACACACACACACACACACACACACACACACACACACACACACACCTTTACTGTCATGAAATTAGAACCCCTACCAATCCAGTTACCCAAGCTAGAAAACACAGTACCTATTGTTAGTGCCACCACAGAAGTCTGACTTTAATGCTGTTGGAGTGTACTTAATAGAAGATGACATCATCAGTGTATCCTGAGAAGAAGATGTTAGAAAGAGTGTCTGATACAGCTGTGGACTCAAGTCCTGTAGTAAAATTGGCTCTGTATTGATAGTTGAAGGAAGACACACACAAGTTAACAGCTGTGAGATTAAATCCCCTACCTATTTAGTTACACAAGCTAGAAAGCACAGTACTTAACACTAGCACCATGACAGAAGTCTGATTTTAATGCTTTCAGAGTGTGCTTTATAGAGGATGACATCATCAGTGTATGCTGAGAAAAGGATGTTGATACTGCTGTTTGAAATTGCTCTGGAGTTATATAGCAGTGTAAAAGTATTGCCTGAAGGCTACTTAAATGAGGGCAGCAGGACCTGGACTCATACTCATCTGACTATGCAAACACATACAAGTTGATTGCTGTCAAATTAGAAACCCCACTGATCTAGGTTACAGAAGCTGGAAAAGCACAATACTTAATGCTCGAGCCACTAGAGATGTCTGACTTTGGCAGTGGCAGAGAGCACATTATAGAGGATGACATCATCAGTGTATGCTGAGAAGAGGATGCAGGTAGGGCTGTTTGAAATTGCTGTGGAGTCATATAGCAGTGTAAAAGTATTGCCTGAAGGCTACTTGAGTAACATCAGTAGGACCTGGACTCAAATGCATCTAACTACGCACACTCAGATACAGGCACACACACACAAGTGTAGTGTTGTGAGATTAGTGTAGATCAGAGTGCGTGTTGTACCTTTAAGAGTGATTCCAGTCTATGGGCATGTGGATATAAGTACTGAGCATGTGCAAACAAGAGTGACATTTTGAGTGAGCAGCCGGAGTGGAAGCATGTATGTGCATAGCTGTCAGTCAGTTAGTTTGTTTAGGTTTTATGTTCCAGTCATTCATCCTGATGTGTTTGTGTGTAATAAACAACTTAAACAAACACCCAAGCCTCATCATCTTATTTAAATACACAAGACAAGTGACATGTTGGCAGAAGTGGGATCCAAAGTCAAAATGATGAGGTGCACAGTTAGTAATAGAGGAATATACAGAAGTAAATCATCTGAAGCTCAAACACCTCACAAATAGGTCAGAAAAATAATTACAGGTACTAAAACTCATTTAAATTATTTTTTACAAAATAAATAGAAAAGGAAGCATTCAAAATGTACAAAACAAATTTTTAATTAAACAAAATGTTTGAAACTGTGTCATATTGATAAAAGTGCTTGAAATGCTTACTAAAATGTTTAAAATAACTTCAGAATTCATAAAATGTATAAAAAACATATTTATTGCTATGTGCTTCTTTTTCATTTTAACTAAAGCTATTCTGAGTATCCAAAGAATGCAAAGTGTTGGCAAGTGTATGTAGTATTACAGTGCAGTTATTTTGCAGGATACAATTATTTCAAAGAGATTGTTGTGCAGCTGGATATTTTGCAAGTACCTGGTGTGCATGTTTGAGCATAATTACAAGTAACAAGTGTGTACTGTGTCTAAAATCTATCTGTTGGCATGGCAGAAGGATTTTGCAAATCATGTCCACTTGTGTTTGATAATAATGTTGCAGAAAATTGGAGAGTGTTTGAGCAAGAGTATGATATTTTCATACAGGCTACTTTTTCTGACAATGATGCACATACAAAGGCATTTATTTTGCTTAATCTAGCTGGTTCAGAAGCCATTGAAAGAGAGCATTTATTTGTGTATGCACTTGCTGTGTTTGCTTTGTAGGGGGAAGACTGCCATATTGTGGTACTGGCTGAAATACAGGAAGACTCTGAGTGCATAAAAGGTAAATTTAGAGAAATATGCAACACTCAAATAAATGTTACAATGGAAAGGCACGTATTTTATACAAGAGATCAAAAGCCTGGTGAAACTTTTGCAGCATATGGAACTGACTTGAGAAATAAGGCTAAAACATGCAGATTTGGTGATCTGAGAGATGCATTGATAGAAGACAGGCTTGTGTGTGGTATTAAAGACAATGAAGTGAGAAAGATTTTGCTCCTAGTCAGTGATTTAATGTCAAACAAGGCCATAGAGATTTGTCAGATATATGAACTCACAGAAAAGCACATGAATATGCTTACAAATGAGAAAAGCCTGCTTGCAGTGATAGTATGCAGCATGAGGTTAAAAGTTACATACCTAAAGGTGTGGTCACTTCAGCAAAACCTAGATCAGCTAAAGTGAAATCCAGGGCACACTCAGTAAAGCAGAGGGGTGACTAAGCAAAACCTGTGGCAAGCCTCATAATCAACTGTCATAATTGTGGAGGTAGCCATAAGCCCAAGCGAGAGAAGTACTTAGCTTTTGGTCAGCAGTGCCACACACGTGTAAAGTGGAATAATTTCAAAAGGCTCTGTAAATCTAAAGGGGTACATTCTTTTAATAAAAAAGAGCATTCAAAGATGCAAGTTGATCAACTAGACAGCTGCATCCCTACTTTTTATGTTAATGATGTGTCTGTGCTTGGGGAAACAGTCAATGCAGTAGATATGTGGACAAAGAACAAAGTATTTTGTACTTTTCGTATCAATGGGAGACCTGTAGAGCTCAAAGCTGATACTATTTCAAAGTGTAATGTTATGTCTGCAGATATGTTTGCTAGATTAAAATCTGGTGAGAAACTTGATTTGGCAAAGTGTGAAGCTTGTTGCTTGGTGCTGAAGAAATCCAAACCAAAGCCACAGTAGTGCTTTCATGTTATCTTGCTTTGAACAGCTATGACTTACAGTTTTACATAGTCAAGATTCACATGCAATCATTATTAGGCCTCAAGGAAAGTTTGAAAATAGGACTGCTTTCAATTAATAAAGAAGTCCAACAAATAAGCATGCGTAACAATGAAAATGTTGCGCAGACTATGCTGATATTTTTGAAGACAGGTTAGGCAAACTCCCAGTTGTGTACTCTATGAAGTTAGACCATAAGGTAAGCCCAGTCATTAGACAAGCACAGCAAGTTCCAGTAGCCTTACAATGCAGACTCAAAGCTGAGCTAGACAGAATGGTGCAGCTAGGAGTAATTTGTCCAGTCAAAAAAACAACTGAATGGGTATCCTACATGGTGGTAGCTCATAAAGAAAGCTCAGATGATATTAGAATATGTATTGATCTAAAGGATTTGAACAAAGCATTACAACAACCTCATCGTCCGATGCATGCAGTTGAAGAAGTTGTTGCCCTTATGCCAAATGCCACTGTTTTTTCTGTCTTAGATACAAAAAGTTTGTTTTGTCAAATTTTGCTTAATGAAAAAATCTTCACAGTACACTTTTTGGAAGGTACAGATTTTTGAGAATGTCATTTTAGATAAATTCTGCCAGTTAAGTCTTTCAATGTGTGATGGAACAAATATTTTCTGTCTATCCCTCTGCTATTACAGTAGATGATATTCTTGTAGGAGGAAATGGTGAAGTCAAACATGATCAAAACTTGCTCATGAAGTGAATTTTAAACTGAATCCTTAGAAATGTAAATTCAGGCTGCAAGAAGTTACTTATGTGGGTCATTTGTTTGCCATTTCAGGTTTACGACCAGATCCCTCCAAGCAAACTGCAATTCTTGAGATGCCAGCTCCAGACAATGTCACAGGTTTACATTTTCTTGGCATGGTCAACTATTTGGGCAAGTTCATTCCAGATTTGAGTGAACTTTCAGCACTGTTAAGAGAGCTGACACACAAAGATGTAACCTGATCTTGTTTGAAATAATGCCAAAGAGCATTCGATGTCGTGAAACAGAAAATTGCCAGTCCACCCACCTTAAGATATTACGATGTTCACAAACCACAAACTCTTTCTTCTGATGCTTTAAAGTTTGGTCTTGGTGGAGTTATTCTTCAAGAGGGCAGACCAGTAGCCTATGCATCCAGAAATCTAACCCAAACTGAGATGCAGCATGCTCAAATAGAAAAAGAGCTCTTGGCAATTGTGTTTGCGTGTTCAAAGTTCCATGATTATATTTATGGCCGACCTTTTCAAATTGAGACTGACAACCAACCTTTGGTCACTGTTTTGAAAAAGCCAATGCACACAGTTCCTGCGAATTGCAACACGTGATGTTAAAATTGTAAGTACAACTTAAGTCTTGTTTACACAAAAGGCCACCTTCTTTATCTTGCTGATACTTTATACTGATCACCCAGAAAAAACACCGAACACCATGAGAATGAGAAACCTGATTCCTAAGTCATAGAAGTGAGAATTTTTACATACCAAAAGCTGCATTGTACTCAATGATCAGTCTGATGAATGTCGAATACAGTGGAACAATGACTTACTTAGACCTAGATGCCATACCTTTGTTTATAAGTTGTGTAACTTAGAATGATTTTTAAAATACTATATATGTGTGTCCCTAAGTCCCTGACTACTGGGTCAACTCTAAGGGGCATGATGTCAGTATGATAGTTACCAGGGGTGGATGACTTCTTGAAGGATATTATTATGCATTTCTAGGCATTTAGTTTTAGTCCATGGCTCTGACACCAGTTGTTTGTGTTAGCCCTTTCTGGAGAACATTTGTGTCAGTGTGGGATTCACTGACAGCTCCTAATTTGCAATCATCTGGAAATTTAGTCAGCCAGAGACCATTGACATTTGCCTTGACTTCAGTTAAGTAAATGTCAAAAAGGAGCAGTTCAAGGACCGATCCCTGAGGGACTCCACTTATGACTGGCCTCTTTGTAGAGGTGGACTCTCCAGTTCTAACTTCTTGGTTCTTGTCAGTGAGCCAGTTAGCTATCTACCTGTTGACATATGGGTTTGCACCTAACCTTTTTTGAGTTTGTCAACAATGTCCGAGTGGGGTATTGTGTCAAATGATTTGGCCAGGTCAAGGTAGGTAGTGTGAACCATTTAACCTCATCCATTGCTTTGGTGATCTTCTCAAAGAAGTTCACCAGGTTGAGTAGACATGACCTGCCCTTGACAAAACCAGGCTGGGTTAGGTCCAATGTCTGGAAGTTTACTATATCACTATTGATCATTTCCATGATAATTCTTTCTATGGCTTTACATATAAGACTAGTGAGACTTATGGGTTTGTAGATTGCCCACCTTTGTGCAGAGGGATGACTGTTGCTGTTCTCCATTCATGAGGCATGAAGCCTGTTTGGAGGCTACAGTTAAATAGCATTTCCAGATGCCCAGATAGGTCATGTTTCATGCTGTTTAGAAGGCATCCTGGGATATTGTCTGGGCCGATATGTGCAGTGGTCTTAGCCTTAGAGAGAGCATTAAGGACCTGTTTCCTTGTGATAGCGGGGGAGTTATATTTGATGGTATTTCCTGAGGGAGGGTTGAGGGGAAGAGAGGTAAAGTTGGAGCTGAATTTATCTTTAGTAGGTTTGTTATATCTTCTGGCTCAGTATAAATGGCTCCATTTACAATGAGCTCTGCACACAACTGTGTATAGCCTTTGAGGTTACAGGGATAGCTAAAGAATGCTTGTGGTTGTCCTTGGCCTGGAAGGCCATCTTCACCTCAGATTTGGCTGTGGTAGACTTTATTTGTCCGATGAGTTGTTTGTTTAGTTTGATGAGATTGCTTTTATCTGGCTGGGTGCTGCACCTCCTAATTTTTGCCCTGATTTTCTTCCTTCAGTCATATAGCCTATTGATTTTGTAATTCCACCAGGGTCACTTGTTTTTTGAGATAGTTCTGTACTTCTTCCAGGTAGATACTGCTGTCTCCATGCTGTTAACATGCTTGTACAGGGTTTCTGTGAACAGTTCTGCATAGGCAATATTGTTTGCAGGGTTTATGGGGGCATCAAATTTTGACAGGTTACCACTTAATAGCAGGAAGTTAGCCCTAGAGTAGTTTCTGAATATTCCACATTTAACTGGGGTCCAGGTTTTATTTTTACTTCAATGGAGACCATTTTGTAGTCTAACCTTACCAGGGAAGATATTAGAGAAGGGGGTGTGCATCACTCTCCCATATTAATGAGGACCAGAACCAGTATAGCTGCACCCTTGATTAGTTTATTAACAATCTGGTCCAGGGAGTTTATATTTACAAAATCCAAGAATGTCTGTGCCTGTAGGTTTGGTGTCATATATGATGCCCTGTTAATAGTGGGGTAATTAAAGCCACCCATGAATATGATATTGGGCTGGGTAGTGAGTGTTTCCAATAAGGTTAAATACATGGTATGGGGTTCCTGGTTTATAGAGGGGGACTTATTGCAAGGAAGTGGTATTGGACATTGCCTATGGTGATTTGAACATGAAGCAGCTCAAGTGCATTGTCCCGTATGACCAGCCTTGAGGTATATTTATTTCTGATGTAAACCAAGACACCTCTGTCTTTTGTTCTTGTCTGTATAGTAGCTTATCTAAATGTGTGGAAGGCATTATAACCTTGCACTATCAGTGTGCTCTCAATGGCTTTAAGCTCTGCTTTGTCTCAGTGACCACATACATGCCAACATTCTCTAGGGTAATGAGAGCTTCTAGGAGTAGAGGTTTCTTTTAGACTCCTAGCACTGAGCAGTAATACCTTTAGATTTTGCTAGTTTTGATTTGCTATGTCAGAAGTACTTTCAGTTTGGCTTTGCCTAAAAAATGGCACTATGGGGTAAGACAATGTTTTAGTTAATATTCAAAAGCCTAGAGGGGAGAGGTGCAGACCATCCCTGGCAAAGCAGTGTGGTCTGTTGATCATCTCCTTCTATGCTGACAACTATTGCACCACCTTAGAATGTCACCAGAAACTAAGACAATTATTAAAGTCAGTCATCTTGTGTTCATATTGTGGCATCATCCTTAGAGAAGGTAAAATGCTGCTCAACGCCAGGCACATACCAGCCTGATGCACATATTTAGAGAGCTCCATGATACTCTCTTCATATAGTCTAGGGAGGTATGTCTCAGGTCATTTACACCACAATGGACTATGACTGAGTCATACTGGTACTTGTGATCCAGTGACCTGAGTGCATGTGTAATGTGGTGGATCCTAGCCCCTGATAAGCAACTAACTGTGACTGTCGCCTTACTCAGCCTGGTGAGATGGACATAAGTGTGTCTCATGATGGAGTCTCCAATAACCAGAATGTTAGATTGTGTGGTTGCTTGCCTTGTGGGCTTAGAAGTAGAGACTCCATGAGATGTGGCTGTATATGTTGATGTGGGTGTTGTTTTGAAAGAGTGCATTTGGGGCTGCTGAGGGTATTTGTTATATGCACTTCTTCTAGGAGGTCTTTGGGGTTTAGGAAGGTTACATTTAGGTGCCTCAGCATATATGGCTCTATATGTCTGCTTTGAATGGTGTGTGATGAGTGCAGCGTGTGTACTACTGACAACCTTATTGACATTGAGTACTTTTATGTGAGATCTTTGTATCCAGTGACATTGCTTTGTCTCTCACAAGAAGCGAAACATTAGCACCAATCCCAAAATGAGAAGTAGGCCACAGCCTGTTTGCTAATCCCCAGTCATGTCCCAGATAATATAAGGGTCTATATGCTTGTTGTAGCCTTTTCCTGATAGATGCTTTGAATAGCAACCAGACCAATCAGGGAAGTCAAGCACAGACACTCACTGTCCAATCAGAAACAATCAGGAATCAATCCACTCTGCTCTATCTCACACCAGGAGTAGACTATAGGCACACATTCCAACCTGTCACCTATGAAGCAGTTATTAGGCTTTCTTGTGATCAGCAGTCAGAGCTCCTTCCCTCACCAGGAGAAAACAAAAGCACTAATCCACAAGAAGTTCAAACTCACACTAAAAAACTACCTCAACAATTCCCAGACATGCCTGTGTTCAACCTAATATCTGTATACCCACCCTCCTATGTCTTCTTTCCCACTCTCCTCTCATCCTTCCACCCACCCTCTGGCATCCTACAAACTTCACTTCTCTTTGCTCATCCCACTAATCCTTCACCTTTAGTACACCATTCACTAACATCTATCTGCCCTTTTTTCTTCTAAACTACTTAATATAACAACACATAACTTCCTAGTAACAGAGCCCTCCTTTTAACTTTTTACTTCTACTATTACCCACCAAACTCTTTGATGGGTTTTATTACCTTTCCTCTTCAAATCCATAAAATGGTTCTGTGTTTCTATTGCAATGGGTATTATATACTTTGTAAACATTATCCAAATGTAACAGTATTTATACACATTTTTTACTACGTAATGTTGCTTCTAAAACTATGTAATGATGTCTTGTATTTTGATGATATATTAATTGTTGATGATATATCACTGCTACTGTCTTAATTTTACTGTTTGGTGCTTTTCTACCCAACCCTCTACTGAAAATGGGTTTTTGACCCAGTCTGACTTTCTCAGTCACCAAATGTCAATAAATAAATAAATAAATAAAATATAACACCAAGATGCCTACTGAGAGGCAGAATGTGGGCTCTCCAATAACTGGTGGTCTTGCAATAGATGTTTAAAGGTAAGATGAAAAAAATGAGTTGATATCCAAAGCAATGCAATGTGCACTAAGCAGTTACATATGAACAGGGGGGTAATTTCAGCTTTAGCTGTCTAAGTGGAAAGCCACTAATTTTAAAAGGGTAAAATAGATTGAAAGGGGGTAGGCACATTTGTATTCTGTTTCTATGGAACACAGAGGGTTGGCCAATAATTTGAAATAGTTGAAGGGGAGTGATTTCACAAAATAATAATTTAGTGCTTACTCACAACAGCCATTGAAAGGGAAGAGAGAAGGAGATATATGGTCAAATTAACATAAGGGGCAGGCAACGAGAAAGGCAGTTGTGTTTAAGAACACATCAGCAACAGGATAAGAGGGTGGGAAAAATTTTTGCGTGACTCACAAGAGACACCACTGTAGTCTCTTTCCTAGTTTTAATATGCAATTAAAAGCAGAATACAAGTAAAACATAGTGTAAAGAAAACAAATCATAGTATACAAAACAGAAGAGGTAAATAAAGTAACACAAAATGCAAGAAAGCAAAAGCAAACTAACCTTTCTCTCAGAGCACGTTGTAGCAGAGGCTGGGTGAGCTTTTCCAGTAAAGGTTTGAAATGTTTGACTTTACCCCTTAAATAGAAGGTTTAGTTCCTAGCTCGACACCCTCAGTTCACATATAATTAACCTTAATTAACCTGTTCTACCTTCTGTGTAACTCCTTAATTGACCTGTTTTAATTTCAATGTGACTCACAAGAGACACAACTGTGGTCTTTTTCCTAGTTTCATGAACACCCTAATGGTGGGGTGCTGGTATGACATTTCTTCTCACTCAGAATGTGTCCTCCTCTGCAGCATGAATTGCATGAGATAAGGATAGACGAGCTATAGAGTGGCAATAATTAATATATCCATATGTATCTGCTTGAAGAAGATGTAGGATGTTTGAAATATAATAGTGCCATGTGTGAATTGATTTTTGACAGTTATATTAGTTGTGGCCCACCTTACAGTTTACTTAATATGTAGATATATCATACTTATGTAGGAGAAGGTGTAGATAGAAGGATAGGCAATAGATACACAGGAAAAGAGACCCTTGAAAACAGTCCTTAAGAACATCCCCTACTGCTGTGTTATAAGCTATGATGAGATGCAAATGTATATTTATACATCTGATCATCACCTGCACATGACACAAAGGAAATCCTACAGTAGATTTTGAAACCTTGCACTCTACAGGAGCACTGATACCCTATCTAATTAAGGTAACATGTTGCTTTTATCCACCAGCAAAGTCATGATAGTAAGCAGAAACCATGAGATGACTTTTACTTCCATCAGCCTAATAGATAAACACTTAAAGAGAGGTGGGAATAGAGGGGTGAATAAAAGGAGAGATGGACATAACACATAACAATGTTTGGTGCAATGGAACAATCATGTACATGTTTCTGGTGTGTTCTCATTATTAACCTGACATGCTCTGAGCTTGAAGTGACTGACATGGGGGTAAAGAAAGGTTAGGAGAGGGACAACAAGCTTATGACAAGCAGAAAAAGATTGGATAAAAATGTTATAGTTGTGGAGATGAATGTCCCTTCAGATACTCATTTTTATTTATTGAACCATAAACAAGAACCAAAGCGGAACAAACGACTCTTCAAGAACCAACGTAATAGTAAAAACAAAACAAATATGATGAGTCGAGAGTCGAACACAGCTAGAGAAATCTCTCTCTTTAAGAAGCTCCAAAAACAAGCAGCAACGTAAAATGAAAGAATAATTTATTGATAAAATGAGTTAGCGCTTTCACCTAAAAAGGCTTCTTCAGACTCAGGCAGCAAACTTAATTAAGCTCACATTTAAATAGCCAAAAGGGCGGAAAAATAGGAATTATATATTAAAAGGATACAACAAAAAATCAAATATTGATGAATTTAATTCATCATAAACTCTAACAATTCTAAAACACATGAAATAAAACGACTATCTCATAAAATTAGGCTGCAAATCCTAAACATTGTTATGCAGGTTATATTAAAGCATAAAACTAGTCTCATACATAATCATAGAAAACTAAAACATTCATATATGAGTTCTGAGTTTCCTCATTTTTAGAAAAGGTTTAACAGAGAACATAGTGTTTAGCCCAGGTCTCATATCTGAATGTAGTTTCAATATCCAGATGTTTTCCCTACTTTCCGTATAATTTTTAATATCCCCTCCTCTGATGTTTGGATGTACCTGTTCTATTATTCTAAACTTAAATGTATGTGTATTCCCAAACTCCATAATATGCCTAGCCAAGGCATTGGTCTTGTGGGCCATCCTGATACTATACAAATGCTCTCGTATACGGTTATTCAGGCGTCTGTTAGTCTTCCCAACATAAAATGACTCACATGCCTGGCATGTAGCTAAATAAATCACATTCATGGTGCAACAATCACCATGAACCTTAAAGTTGTAATTATACCTAGTGACGGGATGTATAAAGACATTATTCAAATCAATGTACATACAAAAGTTACATGACTCACATCTACTTGGTATATTATTGGAAACTGATGAATGATGTGTATTATCACATAACATATTCTTCAAATTCCTCTTGTTCCTATACCTAAAGCATGGCACTTCACCTATAATTCCTTTTATATGTGTGTCTACCATCAAAATATTCCAATGTGATCTAATAACATCTTTAATAGATCCTACATCTTGAGTATATGATATAGAAAATGCTGTTTTATTAGTGCTGTTTTTCTCCTTTTGGATATTTAAAACATCCTTATCTGAGAAATATGGATGTGCCGAATCCTCTCTTAAGAGGGGAATGTCCATTGTACCTTTATATATGTCAGTGTTACTATAACCTCTTTCTAATAGCCTCTCACTGAGATCATTTAAATCACTACCATAGCTTATGTCACTTGGATTGTATCTGGAAATCCTCATAGCCTGTCCCTTAACAATGTTGTTAAAGACATATTGGGGATGCATACTCGAACGATGTAGCAACGTGTTTCTATGACAAGGCTTCCTAAACAATCCTGTGTTAATGATACCACCAGGTAGTTTTTCAACATATATATCCAGAAAGGGAATTCTATTAGAAGAAAACTCATGGCTAAACTTCAAATATGTGGTAGCCGCATTTATAGAATCAATAAACAATTGTAGATCGACATTGGTACCTCTCCATAACAGGAATAAGTCATCTACAAAATGTTTGTAGAATAAAACATGTTCTCTGAATGTTGGCAACTGAAACATGTACTCACATTCCCACTGAGCCATGAACAAGTTGGCATAGCTATTGGCACATGATGTGCCCATAGCTACGCCATCTTTCTGTAAAAAGCATTTCCCTTTAAAACAAAAGAGATTATTATGCAACACAAGTTTCAACAAAGACATTAATAAATCAATCTTGATATCTGTCAGATCAGATTCTCTGATTAAGTAACGATGTACCATATCTATGCCAACCCCATTAGGGATGACTGTGAATAATGAATGTACATCCATGGTGACAAAAATAACATCAGTAATATCCACTAAATCCTTGAGATAGTCATAGAGATCTATTAAAAATTGTTTAGTATCTCTTAAGGTGTACTTATTGTTCTCAACAACTGGTCGCAGACTCTTCTCTATGTAAATAGACAAGGGTTCAGTGATCCACCCACTACCAGAGACAATGGGTCTAAGAGGGGGGTTCATCAAATCCTTGTGTATTTTAGGTAGGCCATTAATTATAGGGAGCATAGGTGTCGGTACATCTAAGAACATAAACAACCTATGATCAATCATGTTGCAGTTCAAAAGACCTACTAAAAACAGATGTACATTGTGTACATAGAACTTGACCAAGTCAAGTTCTATGGATTCATAGAATTGTGTATCATTTAACATAGGAAACATCTTATTTACATAATCATCAGTGTCCATCACAACAAGACCACCACCTTTATCAGCAGGTCTAATGCATATCAAAGAATCCTTACTTAACCGTTTCAAAGCTTCATTCTCTGCAAAGGTTAAGTTGTACTTAACACGACCTCTATTACATCTATTGTCTCTCATTTTATACAAATCGTCTTCCACCATTTTGCTGAAAGCTGTTAAAAGTGGATGTAAGGGTGGGGTGAAAGTACTTGGACGTTGGAAACTATTGGTAGAGGGACAGTCATTGCCATCATTAAAAGTTAAGCGTAACAAAAGATTCCTCACATAAAGTTTAAAGTCACGCATGGTTTCTTCAAATATACTTTTAGTTGTTGGAATGAAAGATAAACCCTTAGACAAAACAGATAGTTCATCTGTGGTAAATGTCTTAGAGGATAGATTATAAACTAAGTCTGAGGTAGCACCTTGCCTCTCCCTTTGTCTTCCCACATCCTCTTGATGTTTTTGTTCGGAAGACTGTCGAATGATTGCTTCCGTTTCTGTCTGCCCCTGCTTAAAGAGCGGCCCCTTCCTTCTCCCTTGATGTCCCTGATGGGAAAAGGATGAGTCAAATTAAAACCAAAGGCAGAATTATCATTCGTAGAACCTGAAGCATTAAGGGCATTGTCAGTAACAACATTCTGCTTGGGTTGAGTAATGGTTTTACTGCGTACAGAAGGCATAGGACCAGGAGACTTATTAGAATTATGAGACACAATGATTACATCAGATGTGCAATTGACAACAGAGCTGTTGGTACCTTGATTATTCACATTATTCACACTCATCCTCATCCTTTGCTGCTTGTTTTTGGAGCTTCCTTAAAGAGAGAGATTTCTCTAGCTCTGTTCGACTCATCATATTTGTTTTGTTTTTACATTTTTATTTATTATTTATTTATTTATTTATTTATTTAACATTTGTTAACCGGGGCTAGTTTTGGCCAATATTCAGTATATTTCCATGAGAGTTCATAACTGTGGCAAATGTTAAGATGTGGGTAATTAAAATATCATAGACATATAACATCACACTACGAAATGATGTGAGCTTCACCTGGAAGTGAACTCTTTATGCTATGGGCAAAAACAATCTTCAGTCGTATGCTTTATGTCAAAACTGCACATAGGAATTTGCACTTTGCTACATCCAGCAGTCTAAAAACTGTCACAGTAACTGTTTTAAAGTAGTGCCTTCACTCTGCTTTAACTCTTTGTTGCTCTAGAACAGCAATTTTAAGAAGTACTGCAAGGAGATAATTGGACTAATGCAATGGATGGCAAGAACTCACCAAGTATTATGATAGGAAATGAAGAGCCATTCCTTGCCTTCTGGCACTGGTGCACAGTGCCAAACTCCACAAAAATGCAGAGGGCAAAAAGTCAAGACTTTTTTATGGGCCATTTCGACCATGTGTGTTATGTGTGATTCTATTTTGTGATCATATTAAAAGTGCAAATATGGCTTTATAGTTAAATAATGAAATGGGAAGGCAAGCAGATTGAAGAACAAAGGGGAAACAATACAAACGTTTGCAGGAAGTGATTGGGAGAGAACCATAGATAGTTACTTGTTCACCACAGTAATGTACACAGATAGACAAAATTTCATGAATTTGGACTGTCACCACAACAGCAATTTTTGACAGCAATGCAGTGATGTTGTGTAGCTAATTGGACCAAATTGAGTGTGTTGAGAAGACAAATATGCAAAGTGGAAAGTTATGTATGGGACAATTTTTTTTTTTTTTGGGAGAGGTGATATGAAATGATACTTGTTGAATGTGAATCTATAGGTTAGTTGTGGGTATTTAACCTACATCATTTGAATACAGTACTACACTTGCTTAATGCGGTAGCATTGTCACCTCACAGTAAGATGCTGTCCAGTTCGATTCTCAGCTAGAGCGTCTTCTGCGTGCAGACATGTGTGCATGGGCGTACCTTCATTGAAGGTTGTGCATCAGGGCTGGTAACTCGGCATGTAAAAATCAACTACCAATCATTAGCAGACCGGAGTTCCGCTGTGTCGACCCCTAACTGGGAAAAGCCGAAAGACACACTACACTTGCTTAATAGAATCACCAACAGCTGCAGGAGAAAGCATACATGCTTGCCTTTACTGTTAAGATGTGCATGCTGAAGTTGCTACTGATCTATTGAATCACAATAATTAATAGAGTCAAGGTCAGTTGTACTGCAGACATACCCTTTGCCTCTCTGAATCTTGCCAGCCTCATGGCATGTACCTTCCTGTCCATCACAATTTTCTCTGCAGCTGTAAAATAGAGAATGAGAGAAGAAGATACATGAAAGCATTATGCGTACCAGTCTTGGCACTACACCATTCCATATTATTCTAAGTTCATAGGTTCATAGGTTCATAGGTGTTGTTTACTAGGCTAACTACCACAAGGGCCTTTTAAGCCTGCCCATGCATACCAAATCTCTGACAAGTTCTGATACCCTTGATAAGTGTAAGCATGGGCCTGGGACATGAAGCATTTAGAGGTTACCTGTGTCCATTAGAGACATAGGTGCCAAACCAGGGATGAATTTCCAGTTTCCCATCCAGTTGTCCAAGTTGCACTTGAATTGGGTTAAGGGGGAGCTCTGTGGATGGGAAGCCTCTTTCGCAGATGGGATAATCTCTGGTATGTTTACCTATCTCTCCAGCAGGTCCTATTTATATCACAGGCGAGGTTTAAGTCTTTCGAAAGGGTAATTCTGGTGCTGTTTGTTTTATGTATATGCAGGAGGTCCATCAGAGTGGAGTCTGACAATGCCCTGCATGCCAGGCATAGATCTCCCCTCAAAAGCCTGTAGGAGACAAAATACAGGGATAGGGCCTTGAGGAGGTCTGCATAAGACATTTTACTTACACCCTCTATTGTTTTAGTGAGGAACCTCTGTGGGCATTCCAATTGTTGGATATGCCTGGTTATACCAAAGGGGACATTGTATTCAAGGATAGGTCTGATGAATGCTGAATAGTGGAACAGTAACTTCCTTGGACTTGGATACCACACATTTGTTTATAAGTTGTGTAACATAGAATGATTTTCTCACCAGTATAGACACATGATGGTCAAATGCTAGATTACTATCTATGTGTTTCCCTAAGTTCCTGACTACTGGGTTAACGCTAAGGGGTCTGCTGTCAATATGATAGTTACTAGGGATGGATGACTTCCCAAGGGATACTATTATGTATTTCTTAGCATTTAGTTTTAGAAATGCATAATAATATCCTTTGGAAAGTCATCCATCCCTGGTAACTATCATACTGACAACACCCCCTTAGATTTGCTACATGTGTATACTTACACAACTGGGGGAGGGGGGTGTTAGCAGTTCTAAATTCATCCAGTCACTGGTCAAGTTGTGCCTACTTGCATTTCACAGGGTTACTGTAGTGTTGCCTACACTGTTCCCCAGTGCATGATATGCCACTTGAACTAGAGACAGCCTTAGCTATACTGTACCAAGCTTCAGCCTAGTACTGAGACCCAGTATAGTTCTCCTGCAGCAGCCTCCGGCTGTAGCTCTTGATGAAGAGTGCAACAAAGACTTTGGACTCCTCCACACCCCATCTCCGTGCCCTGAATTTGGCACCATCATCCTCATCGCCTGGCATGTCTGCAAATGTCTGCCAACAACAGTTGCAATGGTGTCCCCCCAAATTGTGATATCACTTTTTATGACCAGTGCACAAACACGTACAACCATGCCAACAGCATTTGTGCGATGGTAAGCCAAGACAGACATTGCCAAACAAAGAGGAAGGGATTTTATGAAACACCAATGATAATGTGACACTTAGCACTGATCTTTAGCATTTGCGATGCTATACCTGATCACACTTTGTCCAGTGGTCCACACTGAAATGATCAATGGATTGGCTTTTACACTTTGACTTTAGAGAGATCAATGAGATGACGTGGCACATATTTTTTGGACTTAAAAAAGTAATTTGTACAAGTTGGGATTCAAACTTATTTGAAAGAGAATGCATACATTTTTACACAGGTGATTGCTCCTCATTGCCACAGAAAAAGTGTTTGTCAACCATGGTCATTAAAGATATGCAGCTTAAAGACTGACTGGTGCTATACTTCCATTAGGCCTGTATGTGACTGACTTTCAAAGGTCCTGGCTCATGCATTCTCAGCTGTGATGCAGGACTAATTTCTAACAATATATTGGAAATGAATAAACTTGCAGAACTTGAAGTTATGATGCACCCCTCACAGTAGATTTAGTTTTACAGTTATAATTGGGTTATGGGAGAGGTGTAGATGACTGTCAGCAAACCACTGTGTCCATCATTGATATGCAACTGCATTTTCCTTTGCATAATAATCATTGCTATGCTAAACCTGTTTCACAAATAATTTCCTGGGGTTCATATGTCAGTTATTAATAAGCTATGATACCTACAGAAATATGTGAATGCAAGCAGTAATGATACCTTTCTGTCAATCAACCTGCTATACATAGATATTAGTATGTAGTATATTACCTTTATAATCAAAGCTTTGGGAGCAATGACAGTGTGACACTCTTACTAAAGTGTAGTTTCTGCTGGATTTGACCCTTGGCTCACCAGTGTTCTGTCTATAAACTCACTGAACTTATAGCTGGTATCACAGAGAAAGTGAGGTAGCAGGTGTATTTTCTCCACTCTGTACTGTCCAGGTTTCTAACAGCCATGCATCACCATTGAGACTGTTTGTGCAGAGGAAGGTGCACCAAATGAAAATTTTTACTTTTTTTCTTAAGCAGTGAACCATGTTTGCACTCAGATAAGCAATGCAAAAATCGAAAAAGCAAAAGCAAACACATAAAATATCTACTGTGGAACTCCAACCCCACTTTAGTTCTGTTCTCTCTTTTTTAGTTCACCATGTTTACACTTTGTGCCACAGAGACAGTCAGCTAACAGGTGTAATTTCTGCAGTCATTACCATCCGTTGTGCTGACCAACGCGCAATGTTGCTAAGCATGTTTGTGCTGTATAAGATGACAGAAATTACAATTTTCACTATTTCCTTAAGCAGTGAACCATGTTTGCATTATAACATGTGCTACACACATGGTAAAGGCAAAAAAATAAAAAAAAAATGATAAAAAAAGGGAAACAAAGGTTAAACAATTAGACAGTATTAGATTGGCACCATCAGACAATTCCACTTACACAGCAAAGTTGTAGGGGTTATCTCTCTTTGCCGTAGACACACCTTTGCCATAGCAATCAAATAATGTGCATACAAGTAATTCATAATTCATATCCAGTATTAAAAAAGTTCATAAAGTTGGACATATTCAGTTAATTGTATGTGTAAATAACATATTTAATGGAATGAGTGATCTGAAAATATTTATGAATATGTTTGCAAAGCTGCAGGTCTGCCTTCTCTTTGCATTTTGGGAATCCTTTCCTTATCTGATTTACTATTAGACATGCAATCTCTAGTGCATATCCTCTCATTTTTTTCTTTCAAGGTGTTATACAAATATATGGCAGTGAACAGCAGTTTTCAGCAAAGCTGTGCAATTATGACAAAGGAATATCCATGTGAGGTGTTTAGTTTTGTTTAAAAGCTCACTACAGTTAGTTCCACACTAAGTGTACTAAGTGCATTTTCACTGAGACGTGCATTTCAGTGAAGATTGTCTGTGAATTTCTTCAGTCAGACTAATCATTCACAGTTGCAAGTCATTAGCATCTAACAATGGCGTAGAGGCTACAATATGTTTACATCTGCTACACAAAGTCAAAAGTTTGATATTCAGCATTTCCAATGAGTTCACATCTCATCTGCATCTTCATAGGTTCATAGGTTCATAGGTTCATACTAGGCTATCTGCCCTAGGGTATTTATAAGCCTAGACAAGAAAAAACAAGCTGCAAAACTGATATAACACAAAAACTTGGTAGAGAAAACCACTTTATAAAGCAAAGCTTTCGGACTGATGACCTGTATTTAAAGTGTGAAATGTTTGATGCTATGTTTTAGTATTGAAGAAGGGTTCTGCCCGAAAGCTTTGCTTTATAAAGTGGTTTTCTCTACCAAGTTTTTGTGTTTTTGCATTTATAAGCCTAGCCAGAGTGTGTTTGGCTTTCGCCACCCATTTTAAATTAATTTTGCTATGCCTTTTTTTTGAGGTTAGTATACTGTGCCTCTGTCTAACAGTGACACAGAAGTGATAGCCGGGGTAAACCTACGATCTCCCATCCACTCATCAAGATTTCTCTTGAAGAGAGTCAATGTGGGTCTCTGCCTAACCTGGACTGGGATTTTATTCCAGAGTGAAGGGAGCCTCTGGGTTATGAATCTGTCCCTCCAGCGTGTCCTATTTATTTCAGTGCTGAGGTTCAAGTCTCTCGAGCACGTAGCTCGATGGGATTTGGATTTTCTGAGGTGCAGCATGTCCATTAATTCCGGGTTGGACATGGCTTTATACGTCAGGCACAGATCGCCTCTGAGCAGGCGGTATGCCACTGAGTAGAGCTGGAGTTTCTTTAACCGGGCAGCATATGGCATCTGTTTGAGCCCTTTGATCCTCTTGGTGAGGTACTTTTGGGGTCTTTCCAGTTGCTGCAGGTGTCTGGTAAGGTACATCCCAAAAGGGGCATTGTACTCAATTATGGGCCTGATGAGGGATGAGTAAAGAGGCACGATGACCTCCCCTGATCTAGATGTGAATCCCTTCATGATTAGGTGGGCTATATAAAATATTTTTCTAACCACTTTGGCCACGTGGTTGTCAAATGAGAGATTGCTATCAACTTGGGTCCCAGGCCCCTAATGACTTCTTCTGTACTTAATGGATTACCACCTATGTGGTAATTTGTGGGCACTTTGTTTTTGCCAAAGGGGATGACTATACACTTTTTGGCGTTTAGCTTGAGGCCATGGCTCTGGCACCAGTTGTCTGTTTCTATGAGGCCCTTTTGGAGGATGCTTGTGTCGGCTGGAGAGTTGATTATGGTGCCCAGTTTGCAGTCATCTGCGAACTTGGTCAGCCACAGTCCTTCCATGTTGGCCTGTACCACCGATAAATATATACTGAACAAGAGAGGTCCCAGGACTGAGCCTTGTGGGACGCCACTTGTAATTGGTTTGGAGTCTGACATGGCTCCAGCAATTCTAACCATGTGGGTTCTGTCCTTGAGCCAGTTTGCAACCCATCTAGTGACATAGGGGTTTATATTTAAGCTGGTGAGCTTATCTATAATGCCCGAGTGGGGTATTGTATCGAAGGCTTTTGCGAGGTCCAGGTAGGCTGTGTGGACCACCTTCCCCTCGTCAATGGCCTTGGTGACTGTTTCAAAGAAATCGACCAGGTTTAAGAGGCAGGATCTGCCCTTAACAAAGCCAAACTGGGTAGGATCCAGTGTCTGTAGGTCCCCAATATCTTTATTTATGAGGTCCATGATGATCCTTTCCATAGCTTTGCAGACCAAGCTAGTCAGGCTTATGGGGCGATAGTTTCCAGGATCCGTTGAGGCACCACCTTTGTGGAGAGGGACCACTGTTGCTGTACGCCACTCTTTGGGTACATATCCTGTAGTAAGGCTAAGACTGAACAGTAGTTTTATGTTTGGGTTTAGCTCATCTTGGAGTTCATGTAGGATGCAGCCCGGGACACCATCTGGTCCCATTGATGCTGTGTTTTTTGCTTTGGAGAGGGCGGCTCTTACCTGAGCATCTGAGATGTCAGGGGCAGCACTCTGTTGGGATAGATATTTGCCCTTTTGGTGGGGAGAGGGGGGAGAAGTTTGCACTGAACCTGTCAGCTAGGATGTTGGCAATGTCTGTGGGCTTGGTGTATTTTTTGTCATTTTTGACTAATTCTGAGCATATCTGGGAATTCCCACCCAGGTTCCTAACATAACTAAAGAAAGCCTTGTGATTATCCTTAGTGTCCTGTGCAATTTTTCTCTCGAAGCTGGCCTTAGATGATTTTATGAGTGCCCGTAGTTTTTTGCTAATACTGATCAGAGATGCCTTCCCTTTTTGGGATTTTGCTCTATCATGTAGTAGCTTCCTCCTTCTATTGTATAGTTTGTTTATGGCTGGGGTCCACCAGACAGGACGTCTGCCTTTGGAGGATTGGGTCTTGGTTTTATTTGGGATTGCATGATCCATGCATTCCTGAAGGTGTTCATAGAATGCGTTTATAAAGGATTCTGGGGTGTGGGCCGTATTTTCCACAGGCCCGGGGGCTTTGAAGGATTTTGCCTCGGTTTTGAGCTGTGTGAAATTTGCTTTAGAGAAGTTTTTCACTGTGGTTTTCTGGGCAGGGGGTGGGGTCGGGATGTGAATATCCAGTGAGATTAGTTTATGGTCTGATCTTACCAGTGAGGGATACACTTCTGGTCTGGAGCATAGTGTCCCCATGTTGGTGATGATCAGGTCCAGTATGTTTTCCCCTCTTGTGGGAGTGGTAACAAGTTGTTCCATAGCATTTGAGTTTATAAATTCTAGGAACCTTTGGGCTAGGTTGTTGGAGCTAGAGTAATGCTCCCAGTCTATGTTTGGGTAGTTGAAGTCGCCCAATATAATGGTGTTTGGAGAGACCTTCATATTTTCCAGTATTCTCAGGAAGGCCAAGTGGGGTTCCTGTGTTTGGGAGGGTGGTCTGTAGCAGGCTATAAACTGGAAGGCAGTTTTACCCACAGTTAGTTGCACATGGATAGTCTCTGATGCTTCGTGCTGTGCCACCAACCTGGAGGTGTGGGTATCTTTGACGAATATTGATACTCCCCTCCTTTTGTGGTTCGTCCAAGTTTTGGGGCGAAAAGCATGGTATGAGGTATAACCTGGTAGTGCTGGGGTGCTCTCGGGAGCCTTGAACCAGGTTTCTGTTACTGCACAGATATCGATGTTCTCCATGCTAAGGAGAGTTTCGAGTGCGTGCATCTTGAGGTTTAGACTTCTGGCATTGAGTAGCATTACTCTTAGTTTCTTATCCCTTGTGATACCTATGGAGGTGGGTTTGTCTTTTGAGCCTTGCCTAAAAAAGGCACTATGGGGGTAGCAAGAGCCTTTGCCAATATCCGAAAGCCCAGGGGTGACAGGTGCAAGCCATCCCTAGCGAAGCATCGTGGCTTGTCGAGCATGTCATCCCAGGCTGACAGGCATTGGATCCCTTGAATGACACCAACACTTAAGCCAATTGTCTTCATATTGTGGCATCATTCTTGGTGAGGGTAAGATGCTACTGAAGGTCAGGGTCATAGCGGCCTGCGCTACATGCTCAGAGAGCTCCTCTATGTCTCTTTTCATGTAGTCCAGGGAGGTACGTCTCAGGTCATTCACACCAGCATGGACAATGACTGAGTCATATTTGTACTTGCCTTGGAGTGACCTGAGTGCTTGTGTTATGTGGCGGATCCTAGCGCCCGACAGGCAGCACACCGTGACCTTCTCCTTGTTCAGCCTGGTGAGCAGGATGTCAGTGTGCCTGACGATAGAGTCACCTATTACAAGTGTATCAGGTGTGTTATTTAGCCTTAAGGGCTGTGACTGTTCGGCACACTGGCTTTGTGAGCTATGTGTTGCACGTGTTTGGGGTAGCGGTTGCTTGGGTGTTTGCTTTGGAGGTCTCTGCTGCTTAGGCAGATTTTTATTTAGAGCCTCCGAGTATGTTTTTGTGTGTTTGTGTGTTTGGTTTGTTGTCGTGGTAGGTCTATGTGAGACTGGAATTGTAGTGAGTGTGGTTTCCTTCTCCTCCTGACTGGTTACGCCAGTACTGAGTTGAGAGAGCTTAGCCTCCAGTTTGGCTATATGGTTGCATCTCTCACATGTGTTGGAATTTGTTGGGTGGAGGAGAGGGTTGTCTGTTTACATGAGGCAGTTGTAACATTGCCTCAAGATTCCCAGATTCAACAACTGGACCGGAGAGGAGATTGACAACTGACCTTTGGACATGCTAGAATAGTATTGGGAATTCCTTTATAATTGAAAAAAAGGGCCAGTGGGGAACAAGGTACTCAAGGGGAGTTTGTGAGGGTGTAGTGCTTTTAATTTTTTAGACCTGACTTATATAATTGCTTTAGTGAGCAAGTGCCAGGTAACTTAAATGCAATGTGTTACAGGTAATTTAAATGCAAAAATGACAAACAGTAACTTTCTTTTAAGTGAAACAAGGAAATAAGTACAGTAAGCAATGCAGATATCACTAGGGATCCACAGAAGTGCTAAAAGGCCGCGTTTTAGGTGGAATTAGCGTTTCAGGGAAATAAACAAACAACAAGCATACAAATAAAGCTAGATTCAGCAGGCCTGGATCTAGTCTATGCTACAACAAACAAGGTGTACCAATTTCAGTAAGAAACAGTTAGAATATGCAGGCACTATAAGCCTCTAACCAGAAATTCCCTGCTCAGAAGGGCAGAGTCCAGCCTCTCCTCCCACAAGAGTGCAGACCGCAATCCTTCTTAATGTAAAATAACTGGCCTGAAGCCCAAGTGCTTAAACCAGAACTAATACACTTTTAGAATAACAAACACTGAGCTCTCAATCAGCAGTTCCCAACTTAGAAGGATGTAAGCTACCTGTCCTGCCACCACAGTGCAGGCCACAAACCTTCCTAATGTAAAACAACTGGTCTGAAGCCCAAGTGCTAAATCCAAAAGACTTAGAAATGATAGCTACACTTTAATCAAGTTACTACCAGCAGTAATAAATACAACTGAATACTTTAAAGAATGCCTGGATTAGTGCTCAAGTTATACAAACAAAGCTAGATTCAGCAGGCCTGGATCTAGTCTATGCTACAGCAAACGAGGTGTACCAATTTCAGTAAGAAGCAGTTCAAATATGCAGGCACTATAAGCTTTAACCAGAAATTCCCAGCTCAGAAGGACAGAGTCCAGCCTCTCCTCCCACAAGAGTGCAGAACACGAACTCTCTTAATGTAAAATAACTGGCCTCAAGCCCAAGTGCTTAAACCAGAATTAATACACTTTTAGAATAACAGACACTGAGCCCTCAATCAGCAGTTCCCAACTTAGAATGATGTAAGCTACCTGTTCTGCCACTACAGTGCAGACCACAAACCTTCCTAATGTAAAACTGGTCTGAAGCCCAGGTGCTTAAACTAAAAGGCTTACAATGAGTTACACCAAGCAGTAATAAATACAATTAAGTACTTTTAAGATGACGCAAAAGCAAAATAGAATGCTCAAAGGGCTGAGTCTAGACTGAAAGGTAACTTGTAGCTAGGGGACTTGAAGGTGAGGAGACTTTTCAGTCACGCTTATTGCTCCATTTGTCAGAATGTAAGGTTAGTAGACATCTGACTGCTTTTTCTATACTGGGAATTTTAGTTGCATGGTACAGGTTATTTGGTAAACAGCATAATTATATATTATAGATGTCAATCATGTCAGATATTGATGGCATTGCTGGACAATTCACACACATACTACTTAAGGTACATTTACAATTACCATTTATGCAGGTACCTGCCATTCATTCATGCTCTTACGCATTTATTTTTCTGTTATAGGTTCCAAACATATGCTGACCATCCTACAGTTACAACTGTTGTCATTCAGGGCTGACTCTGTCTGAAGTTAGTAGTACACAGCCATTACTTCGGGAAGTATAGGTTGTAAGCATTACCTGGCATCAATTTTACTGCTTGTATGTGCATAGGATGAAAGGTGCACCCCTTAGGTAGTCACCATGTGTGCTATCCATTGCTTCCTGGCCAGGGTGAGGGCATATAATCATACCTACATCTGCCCACAACCACAGCAGCTGGGGGTTCCCCTCTGACTCCTTACCTGCTTGTGGATGTGGTGACTGTGCCAGTGGTGGTGGAACGTTTACTTCTACCCCTTGGTGTTCCTGCTGCAGCTGTTTTCACAGGATGATACTGTGTAGGATAGCACAGACTGTAATCATTTTGGTACAAGAACTGGGATCATACTGCAAAGCTCCCCCCCCCCATGTATCTAGGCAGCAAAACTGTGACTTCAGAAGAACAAATACACACTCTATGATGTTTTTTGTTTAAGTGTGCGCCTCATTATGGTACTCCTCTGTGGATGTGTGTACATTTCTGGTGGGTGTCATCAGCCATGGTTCCAATGCATACCCTGCATCCCCAGTAAATGTTCTTGTGGGGCATGACCCCTAGAAAACCTCTAGTAGAGCTGTGAGGTGTGCCAGATACGGGAGTGGTAAATGCTGGGTTTGCCAGCACACACATTCAGGATGATTTCCTTAGAATTATACATGATCTGGCAGTTAAGGGAATGGAACCCCTTTCTGTTGATGTATACCCTTCCCTTTGCCATGAGTAGTGATTTGATCTCAATGTGGGTGCAGTCTATCCCACCCAAGATTTCAGGGAAGTGTGCTATGAAGTAGAACTCCTGCATAGTTCTAGCTCTGTCCTTGGGCATATGGGGAAATATATATAGTCATTGGCATACTGTAGCATAGCATTCTAATTGCTACACATACTGTAGTTTCCAACGGTAGTGGTTCACCTCAATTTGCCCAGGTGAGGATGACAGAGGTTGCAGAGTTCCTGGAGTGTGTCTCTATTCTCCCTATAGAGCTCTACTATTTTCACTTCATGCAGAGCATAAAAAGTTAAATGGGGTCTAAATATCCTTCATCTCCTTGCCTGAAGTCTATCAGCAGCAGCATAGACCTGAGCCTGTTGCACATACACATAAACAAGAGCAACAACAACCCTTGACATTCTTTCTTTCCGGTGTAGTTTCTGTGGCTGTATTCCAAAAGGTTTTGGAGTACAGGGCAGATAGCTATGTGAAATGTACACAATTGCTTTACAGCTTGCAGAATAGCTCCACCATCTTGGATTGGTTGATTAGCATATAATTCAGCTGTTTATGCACTAATTAGCATGCTACAATGTTTATCTTGTTTGCATGGTGCTGCAGTCAGTGTAGAGCTGCTTACTGAATACAAATCAGAGCGCTGTCATGTGTAATGCAAACAAGGAGTGACTAAGCCATGCAGGGGTTTATTGAATCCAGCCCATCATCGTACATCTGTGCTTTCTGTGCTCCTCTGTTAATTACAGGATATAACTGCGGTCGCAGTTAGAGATGCTACTGCTGTCTTTAAGATTTTTTTCAGTTTCACCAAAGAAAATAAGATTTTTAAAACAATAACACTTATTTAAAAGTATGTCAGTCATACAAAAAATAAAACATTTCTTTTAAAGCAGATTTGATTGTGTTCTTATCTGCCATTCATTGAAAAAGGCAGTTGTGTTGATATCAAACAAAGCTAATTAACTTCAGTAAATATCTTCCTCATCAATGGAAAGAGAAATGTAGATATAATATCGTTCCTATTGCATTCATTTGTCAGATATTATTTAATTTCTAGATTTGTTGTTTTTTTCCTTAAGGCATGCATTCTGTGAGTGAGATTTTGAAAACAGCTGCAGCTAAAATGTGGCTGCTGTAGACAGTGTTAAGAATATATTTTTGAAATGGAAGTCGCAAATTATTAAATAAGCAAACATTAGCATATATAAATGGCACTCAACAACATGTAAATGAAAAAATTACATTGTCATGGAGTTCAAACACCAGTGCCCGAGGGGTCACTGACCTAGAATGAAAGGACGTCTGGGTAACTGAATATGTTTAAATCTCCACCTTATGGGAGACATACTGCTATATATTGAGAAAAATGAAATATTAAAAAGTGATTACATTGTCAGTACGCAGCATGATATAGTACTACAATGGATCAAATGCATACCTCTCAACTGTCCAGATTTTTGCAGAATGGCCAGATTTGTGGCTCTTATTTTTGGTCTTTCCTCACAAAATCTGTGGTTTTCTGGCAAACCACTGGGATGATCTGAGGATTGAAGTTGGTAAATAATAGCATACATTGGATATTCAGACTTCAATTCATAGGATCATAGGATCATAGGAACTTACTAGGCTATTGGCCCTGAGGCCCTTACATGCCTAGCCAAGAATACAGCCTATGTTCCAACAAGTCAGCACCCTATGCCACTGTCCAGCAAGGACACAGGTGAATCGCAGGGTGTATTAACTGTTCCCCATCCAGTTATCCAGGTTGCACTTAAAAAGGGTTAATAAGGTACTCTGCTTTACATGGAGAGGGAGTCTATTCAACAAAAGGGGAGTCTCTGGGACAAAAATATGTCTCGCCAACAAGTCCTTTTGATGTCACAGATCAGGTGGACGTCGTGTGTGCAGGTGAATTGAGTGGAGCTTGACTTGTGGATATGCAGCAGTCCCATCAGGGCAGTGTCTGAGATTGCTTTGTATGCCAGACAGAGGTCACCTCTGACGAGTCTGTAGGAGACTGAGTACAGGGACATGGCTTTTAGTCTATCTGTGTAGGGTAGATGTTTGAGGCCCTGGATTCTTTGGGTGAGGAATCTCTGTAGTCTCTCCAGCTGCTGCATGTGCTTTGTGAGGTGCATGCCAAAAGGGGCATTGTACTCAATAATGGGTCATATAAGGGAAGAATACAGGGATATTATGACCACCTTGTCCCTCGATGAGATACCCTTACTAATGAGGTGGGCCAGGTAGAAAGCTTTCCATACAGTGGAGGCAATATGGTGGTCAAAAGTCAGTTAGCTGTCAACCTGGGTGCCCAAGTCCATCACGACTGATTGTGTGCTTAGGACCTTATGATCAATGTAATAATTTGTGGGGACATCACTCTCCCAAGAAGGAATGATGATGCATTTTTTGGCATTCACTTTGAGACCATGTTTCTAGCACCAGTCATTTGTTTAGGTGAGACCCTCTTGGAGGATGTCCACATCACTAGGGGAACTGATGACAGTGCCCAGCTTGCAGTCATCTGCAAACTTGGTCAGCCACAGCCCACTAGACTTGGCCTGCACCTCCAAGAAGTATATCCCAAACAGCAGAGGTCCCAAGACTGATCTCTGGGGTACACCGCTTGCTACCGGTCCACTCTTGAAGTGGCTTTCCCTATATTGACTAGGTGGGTTCTATCAGTGAGCCAGTTTGCTACCCATCTGATAACATATGGATTAATGCCTAGTTGAGAGAGTTTATCTATTATACCTGAGTGAGGAATAGTATCAAAAGCTTTGGCCAGGTCAAGGTAGGTGGTGTGCACTGTCTTCCCTTCATATATGGCCTTGGTGACTGTCTCAAAGAAACTAACCAAATTTAACAGGCATAACCTCCCTTTGGCAAAACCAAACTGCGTGGGGTTAAGTGTCTGCAGGTCACCAATCTCCTTGTAAATGATAATCTGCTCCGTGGCCTTGCAAGTTAAGCTACTTAGGCTGATGGGTCTATAATTTTCTGGATCAGTGGATGCTTCACCTTTGTGTAAAGGAATGACAGTGGCTGTCCTCCACTCGCCTGGGACAAGGCCTGTACTCAGGCTTTGGTTGAATACGGTACCTTATGGTGTTGCAATTTCCTGCCTGAGTTCACGTAGCATGCAGCCTGGAATGTTATTGGATCCCATGGAGGCTGTATTTTTTGCCTTTGACAGGGCAGTGATGACTTGCTCCCTAGCGATAAGGGGAGGTACTGCAGGTGTCCTGTTTTACTGATGGGGGGACAGAGGAGTGAAGTTTTCACTGAACCTGTCTGCTAGCAGGTTGGCTATATCTACAGTATTTGTGTACGTAGTGTCCTTGACCACCATTTCTGAGCAGATCTGGGTGCCTCCCTTGAGATTGCAGACATATGTGAAAAAGGCCTTATGATTGTCTTTAGTAGACGTGGCCAGTTTGGACTCGAACTTTGCTTTGGAGGATTTCACTAGTACTCTTGTTTGCTTGTTCAGGCTAAGGAGAGATTGCTTCCAATTATGCACCTGCTCCTTCTTGGTATTGGACAGCTTTTGTTTGCTTTTATTATAGAGTTTATTTATTGCAGATGTCCACCAGACAAGTTTACTCTTCCTTGAGGAGGATGATTTTGTCCTGTTTGGTATTCCTGATTCCATGCTCATATAGTACTTTGGTATAGGTTTGGACATATGTGCCAGTTCCTATGGAGGGGGAAGGGGCTGCAAAGCTGTTTGTTCCTTCCCTCAGGAGGTTGTAATTTGCTCTGGAAATAATCACTTCTTCCACATTTCGAACCCAGGCCCCTGTCAACTCCAGCATACTGCATTAACCCATTATGCCGCACAAACCTTCAGAAAATGTATATTAAAACAAGCCCTGTTACTCTAGCAATTTCTAAGTTTATAAGAGAAATATTTAATATGTCCCTATTTTTGGACCTTTGTTCCCCTATATTGTTGGGCTTTGTCCATATTTCTTGCACTAAGAGGTTGAGAGGTATGATCAAATGACAGCCCATTTAACATGGTTCCATTTGTAGATGGTATAATGCAGTGTTCTGTCTGATGAGTATGGACAAATGAAATGATACTTTAAGTATCCAGAAGCACAACATTCCATGCCTGAGAAATAGCCAGGTTAAATGTGTCATCATCTTCAATTTGTGATGCTTTACATGTAGCTGTCAAAGATGGTTGAAAGAGTAATTAAGCATCTCTGTAAAGTATAAGCATACATCCATCTCATTTATTTCTCTGTAATATATGCATTCATGTGTTTCTTCTTTGAGGTTTTGTATGATAATGTTATGAAACCTACTCACCAAGTAACTGGTGCATGCATAGCCATCAGTGTGTGCATGACAAAGGCCACTGGATTGCATGATACATGCACTAGTAGATACTGATGCTTGGGGGGATGCCTTGGACAAAGACTACAAACTTGCAGTTAAGGTAAAGACTTTTGCATTTGAAGACCCATGTTCCATGGCTGGTATAACTTTAAATCAGTACATGAGTGTTGTCTATGGCAATAAACACTGCAAGTTTATTACTGAGTCAGAGAATGGTTATCATGGTGGAACATCATTTCTGATGCCTTTCAGATGAGGTTAATAGCTATGGTTTCCATGACATGCTGCTAACCAAGATTTATGTACAATTGGGGTATATGTCATTCATATATGTGTTTTATCAACTGTGCGCCATCTGCATAGGCTGGGGTATATGTTGTTCCCTGTGTTTTGTCATTTTGTCAATACCTCTGAGCTGTATAGATTTCTGCAGAATGTCCAGATTTTGGCCTCATATTTTTTGGTCCCTTTTTCATAAGATTGTGTTTTTTGAGCAAATTAGTGGTAAATCATTAAAGAGTGAAGTCAGAAAATAATTACAGGCATTTGAGTTTTAAACTTCATATCCTTCAGAAAATTCATGCTAATGCAAAACCTGTTATTCTATCAACTTTCTAAGTTTGCAAGTGCAATATTTAAAAAGTGTCCCTATTTTTGGGCCTTTCTCCCACTTTTATTTATGGTTTTGACCAGATTTCTTGCTCTAAAAGTTTGAGAGGTATGCACTGTGTATCATTTGCATAGCCTTTCAGTAAGTGAAATAGACCAGTTATCAATAACAAGCATTTTCTGAGTCTTCCTCATGAACAGTTAAAAAGATAAGGAAAAATTATTTAGAGAAAACAGCAGTGAGATAAGTAACAAACTGTTGCAAGCATACCTCTCAGCTGTCCAGATTTTCACAGAATGTCCAGATTTTTGTCTCCTATTTTTGGTCCCTTCCTCATAAAATGTGTGGTTTTCTGACAAATCACTGAGCAGTAAAGCCACTAAACAATGACAGATACTTGAATTTCAGGTTTCATATCCTTCAACAAATGCATATCAATGCAAAACCTGTTATTCTCGCAATTTTTTTAAGTCTATAAGAGCAATATTGAAAGTCTATCCCTATGTTTGGGCCTTTATCCTCCATTATTTTTGGTTCTGACCACTTTCTTGTGCTATGAGGATGAGAGGTATGGTTGCAATTAGTAAAATGTGCTTTAAGCTTCCTTTCAGTTTATAGTATACACAACCTCACTTTAATTTTTCCAAGGCCACTTCTGAAATCAGCAGTACAGTTTAAAAATGGGCATTTTAGTGGACAGATTGAGTACTACCTTAGCCTGAAGATATAATGGTGATTTTGATAAAACTGAAGAGTATATGTAGATTGTATCTTTGTTAGATTATCAAAGTTCCAAAAATTTGAAATTCATATGGCCATAGGATTGAAGTTTTGTGAACTTTGAACGTTAAAAAAAAAAAATAAAAATCTATTTTTGACATTTTTGCAGGGGGGAGCAAGCCCCCCTGCACCCCCTACTAATTAAATATGCCAACTCCAAGATCACACTACATCGCGGAAAAGGGTATATTTACCATTCTGTGCTGTACCACAATCTCCATTCAAAATGTTCGAAGTTTCAAAACTTCGATCATATGGTCCCAACCATATGAATTGCAAAGTTTTGAAACTTCAATAATCTGATAGGGATCCATATAGAATATATATAGAATTTCACCATCTGACACTGATGAATAAAAAATAAGTTGTTACAGAAGGGAGACAGTGGCAAGTTGAGGTTTTCAAAAAATACTGGTATTCCTTTGTTATTCTTTTGTGAATACTTTGGGGTATTGAGTCAGTTAAAGTACTGGTGCCAAGCAAACAGCCTTATATTTATAGAGAAGATCAGGCTAGATAACTGTGGGTGGGGTCTTGATTCTTAGTAATAAAAAATGAACAAATCATTATCTTACCTAAGAACCTGTCAATTTTTGGTCAGCCTTCCACAGATTTTCGAGATAAAGTCTACATATTTGAGTAGATATCTAGATAGTGATGAATTTAAGGAAATGAACTTGCAATGGGATGGTTGCTGACTATAAATCAGGCAATTGATTAGTTGATATAAAGACTTTACACAAAACAAAAAGATTGAGAAAAGGAATGATTGTGTGCATGTGTCTGAAAGAGACAGACAGATGGGTATGAAAGAAGAGAGGAAAGTTATCCGTAGATCTTCAGTTCTATGTGAAGATGGAACAGAGTCCAATGCCCACCTACTGCAGTTGTTGGTTGTCAACATTTTGTAACAGAAATATTGTAGTGCAGAGAACTTAATGACTTCATTGCAACATTTGTCATGAACTGGTATGCAAATGCAGAGCTGGATCATGGTCAATTGGGGCCCTAGGCAGGGCAAATGACTAAGGCCTCCACACCCCACACCCCCCAGCCATTCCAGTGTCTCGTTACCTGTCTATCTCTTCCCAATTTCCATAAGCACTTTTCATGTATATGCAAACTATTTTGTTCTTTACTTTTACAATGATTACAGAGATGTTGTTGTGTCTTTCGGCTTTTCCTGGTTAGGGGTCGCCACAGCGGAACTCCGGTCCGCTAATGATTGGTAGTTGATTTTTACGTGCCAAATTACCAGCCCTGATGCACAACCTTCAACGAAGGTACACCCATTCACGCATGTCTCCATGCAGAAGATGCTCTAGCTGAGAATCGAACCAGACAGCATCTTACTGTGAGGTGACAACGCTACCGCAGCACCACCACTGCGGGTAATGATTATAGAGATATGAATTAAATTTAAAACCTTTATTTCAAAAATATATAGTACAAATACTGGTGGCCATTTGCAAAACAAAACAGTCTCACATTGAAAACAGACAGCATGAGTAAAAGTGAACTTCCCTTCTCTTGAAACTCACATTCATTGAAAATGCATTGAAACTCACATTTATTGAACATGCATTTGGCCACTTGTGGATTAAATGGGCCCTGAGCTGTTTTCAAATCATGAGTCCTATGCACACATTTGTAGGACCATGCAAAAATGTATTTGTTCTTTCATTCACCTTCCTAATTGTTTTAAATTATATTTCTTTTTTAATACAGCAACATTTTAGACTGAGTTTTAAATTCATAGCTTTAAACAATTTCTCCAGTAAGCAATAAAACAAAATGTATGAATTAGGTATGACAAAAGTAACCATTTCAAAATATTTCAACCATAAAAGACCACTAAAACGGCTAACATTATAATCTATAATCTACCATTATCTGTACTGAACAGTTACTGCCAACTTATCGACTTTGTACATACCACATGTTTAATTGTGATTAAAATGGCCTCAGTAAAGTACCCCAGTTTGCTTTACACAAATGTGCACTAGTTCTGCAAAGACAGACTAATGACTATTTTTTTAATTTTATTAGCTCAACAGGGTCAGACATTTTTATTCACATACATCACCCAAACTCAGCAATTATAGTTATGTTTGGCTGCACCATTCCAGATGTTTGCGTAAAAAAACTAATAACAATAATAATAATAGCCAGACACCTATTTCACATTTGTTTCACAGAGTCACATATCCCAACATAATTCACACACACACACACACACACACACACACACACACACACACACACACACACACACACACACACACAGACACATGCAGGCACATGCAGACACACACACACACACACACACACACACACACACACACACACACACACACACACGCACACGCACATGCACACGCACACACACACACACAAATTAGTTTTGCAAAGCCAGATTAAAGGTTCTTTAAAAATAAGCAGATTATAGAACATAATAAGGTACTTTCTTCCACAGAGAGCCTTAATGGTCACCAAGGTTTATAGCCACATTGTTAGCTGTGTACACCCCGTATTGTTATGGAGAAATAAATTACATGTATAGGGGGATTTAATAAACTCCACATCGTCATTTTCTACCATGTGTGTGTCTCGGTAGCAATGAAATTTAGATATAGTAAGAGCTGTGTAGAGGCATGCAGGCCCCGTGCAAACAAGGTAAACACTGTGGCATGCTAATTACAACATAAGCAGCTTAATTGCATGCTAATAAACCGATCCAACATGGTGGAGCTATTCAACAAGATATAAAACATCTGTATAGACTCTATGCTGGTTTTTCCTGCGAATACCAAATTTTTGGAATACAGCCACAGAAAACAGTCTACATGGACAGAATGTGCTACAGGCTGAGGCCAATGCTAATGCTGCTGCTAACAGGCCTAGGCTGAGAAGGAGAACAGTTTTCAGGTTCTGTTTAACTTTTCACAACCTACATGATGTGGAAATTGTAGAGTACTACAGGGTGGACAGGGACACACTACAGGAACTCTGTAACCTCTGCCGCCTTCAACTCAGTCAGAGATAACCGAGGGGAACCCATCCCAGTGAAGACAAAGGTATGTGTATCCCTTAGAATCTTAGCTACAGGTACCTTTCAGAGACCAACAGGTGATATGCAGTGGGTGTCACAGGTATCAACATCCAGGATCATCCACCAATTCCAGAATGCTATGCTCCAACATGCCAGTAACCACATATATTTTCCCCATAGTTCTGAGGAGATGACCAGAAATATGCAGGAGTTCTACCGTGTAACACACTACCATTAAGTACTGGGTGCCATAGGTTGCACACATATAGAAATGAAGGCATCACCCCCAGGAATAGAGTAGGCTCTACATAAACAGAAAAGGCTACCTCTCTATCAACTGCCAAGTTGTGTGTAATCTCACCAAACACTCCAAAGCCCAAGTCTCAATTCCACTGAGAATACAAAGTCCAACTCGATGTAAATGAAAAAATACAAATTTATTTTAAGCCGTTAAAACCATACGCTTTTCGTCGGCTAACAGTCCGACTTCTTCAGAAAGACAAACAAGCAAACAGTGCCTCCCCTTCATTGAGAACATTTAAACAGTTCACTAATTGAGAATAGCAAGTCACATGATTGAACCTCATCTGAATTAAAGTCTCAGCACTAAAAAAGCACTAGAGAAACAATAAACAACTAAATGCTCCTGTAGTAATAATACAATGCCAAAATGTTAAAACCATATTGCATGCAAAACAGGTTGTCGAATAAAACATACATACACACTTGACAAATCTAGGACATGTAAGTAAATAAAGGTTTTGATTTGGGGGCACCAGTTTCTCGGAAACTGACTATTCTGACTCAACTACTGTTTTGAATTCCCCAAGAATCGAAGACTCTACTAACAGTAGTGATCAGCGAGCAGTCCTCAACCTTACCACTCCGCCTGGTGGGGCAGAGGGAGATAACCCTTTTTGAGTCCTGGCCTCCTCTCCACTTTTACGTGAAACATTGATGATCACTAACTAACATAATTTTTCTGATTACTTTTTTGACATAATGTTAATAGACTTGTTAGCCAAAGGTGTCTCTTTTGTGCCTTCAAGGAGAGCAGATGTAGCTTCTATTACTGATTTAAAACTTTTTGTAAGAAAGCTTAACTTACAGGCCTTAATGGGGAAATTTTGGGGGGAGAAAAAAGATTTTTTATTATCCAGCACTTATAATCCACCACTCCACCCTACACTGAACACATTTGAACAGATTTGTGAGTTAGACATCAGACACGCTCTCACGGACCATTGACCCCCACGGTCCTCCATGTTTAACATCAGTAAAGCAGAGAAGTCCCTACTCGACATGCTAGTTGGGGCTTCGGTCATGGTAATGCAACCTGACAAGGGTGGGGGTTTAGTGGTTATGGAGGAATCAGATTACAATAGAAGAATGGAGGATATCCTCTCCACAGACTGTTACCGCGACTGTTAGCTGACGAAAAGCATATGGCTTTCATCATCATCTTCTTTTGGCTGTTCCCATTAGGGGTTGCCACAGCGGATCACCTGTTTCCATTTCTTCCTGTCCTCTGCATCTTGCTCTGTCACACCAACCACCTGCATGTCCTCTCTCACCACATCCATAAACCTTATCTTACGCCTTCCTCTTTTCCTGTTACCTGGTAGCTTCATCCTTAGCATCTTTTTCCCAATATACTCCGCATCCCTTCTCAGCACATGTCCAAACCAATGTAATCTTGTCTCTCTGGCTTTGTCTCCAAACCTTCCAACCTGGGCTGACCCTCTAATATATTTATTCCTAATCCTGTCCATCCTCATCACACCCAGTGCAAATCTTAACATCTTTAACTCTGCCACATCCAGCTCAAACTCCTGCCTTTTTGTCAATGCCACTGTCTCCAACCCATAAAACATAGCTGGTCTCACTACCCTCTTGTAGACCTTCCCTTTCACTCTTACAGGTACTCGTCTGTCACAAATCACTCCTGACACTCTTCTCCACCCACTGCATCCTGCCTGTACTCTCTTCTTCACCTCTCTTCCACACTCACCGTTACTCTGAACTATTGACCCCAAGTATTTAAACTCATCCACCTTTGCCACCTCTACTCCTTGCATCCTCACCATTCCTCTATCCTCCCTCTCATTCACACACATATATTCTGTCTAAGTCCTGCTGACCTTCATTCCTCTTCTCTCTAGAGCATATCTCCATATCTCCAGGGTCTCCTCCACCTGTTCCCTACTCTCACTACAGATCACAATGTCATCTGCAAACATCATAGTCCATGAGGACTCCTGTCTGATCTCGTCTGTCAACCTGTCCATCACCATTGCAAATAAGAAAGGGCTCAGAGCTGATCCTTGATGTAACCCCACCTCCACCTTAAATGCATCCATCACTCCCACCACAGACCTCACTGCTGTCACACTACCCTCGTACATATCCTGTACCACTCTTACATACTTCTCTGACACTCCTGACTTCCTCATACAATACCACAACTCCTCTATACGCACGCTGTCATATGCTTTCTCCAAGTCTACAAAAACACAATGCAACTCCTTCTGACATTCTCTGTACTTCTCCATCAACACTCTCAGAGCAAACATTGCATCTGTAGTGCTCTTTCCTGGCATGAAACCATACTGCTGTTCACTAATCATCACATCCCTTCTTAACCTAGCTTCCACTACTCTTTCCCATAACCTCATGCTGTGACTGATCAGTTTAATCCCTCTGTAGTTACGACAGCTCTGCACATCACCCTTATTCTTAAAAATCGGTACCAAAACACTTTTTCTCTATTCCTCAGGCATCCTCTCACTTTCCAAGATTTCGTTAAACAATCTGGTTAAAAACTCCACTGCCATTTCACCTAAACACCTCCATGCTTCCACAGGTATGTCATCTGGGCCAACAGCCTTTCCATTCTTCATTCTCTTCATAGCTATCCTTACTTCCTCCTTGCTAATCCATTGTACTTCATGATTCACTATCCCTACATCATCCAACCTTCTCTCCCTCTCATTCTCTTCATTCATCAACCCCTCAAAGTACTCTTTCCATCTCCTCATCACACTCTCCTCGCTTGTGAGTATGTTTCCCTCATTATCCTTTATCACCTTTACCTGCTGCACATCTTTCCTAGCTCGGTCCCCCTGTCTAGCCAATCGGTAGAGGTCCTTTTCTCCCTCCTTAGTGTCCAACCTTTCATACAACTCTTCATATGCCTTATCCTTAGCCTTCGCCACCTCTCTCTTTGCCATGCACCTCATCTCCTTATACTCCTGTCTACTTTCTTCATCTCTCTGACAATCCCACTTCTTCTTTGCCAACCTCTTTGCCTGTATAGTCTTCTGTACTTCCTCATTCCACCACCATGTCTCCTTGTTGTCCTTCCTCTGTCCCGATGTGATACCAAGCACCTTTCTAGCCATCTCCCTTACTAGCTCTGCTGTAGTTACCCAGCTATTTGGTAACTCTTCACTGCCACCCAGTGCCTGTCTTAACTCATCCCTGAACTCCACCTCACAATTACCCTTTTTCAATTTCCACCATTTGATCCTTGGTGCTGCCCTCACACTCCTCCTTCTCTTCTTGATCACCAACGTCATCCTACAAACCACCATCCTATGCTGCCTAACTACACTTTCTCCAGCCACCACTTTACAGTCTCCAAATCTCCTTCAAACTGGCCCTCCTACATAAGATATAATCCACCTGTGTGCATCTTCCTCCACTCTTGTATGTCACCCTATGCTCCTCCCTCTTGTTAAAGTACATATTCACCACAGCCATATCCATCCTTTTCACAAAATCCACTACCATCTGACCTTCTGCATTCCTTTGTTTAACACCATACCTACCCATCATTTCCTCATCCCCACTGTTCCCTTCACCAACATGCCCATTTAAATCTCCTCCAATCACCACTCTCTCACCTTTGGGTATAGTCATCACCATAGGTTTATAGGTTCATAGGTAAGTACTAGGCTATCACCCCAAGGGCCTACGCAAGCCTAGCCAACAAGGTTCCCTGGCTTACGCCACCCAAGAAAGTTATTTTCCTGTGCCACTGATGAGCAGAGACACAGAAGTGATCCCCGGGGTGTATTTCCCATTTCCCATCCACTCATCAAGATTTTTCTTGAAGAGTGCTAATGAAGAACTTTGCTTGACATAGATGGGTAGCCTGTTCCAGAGTATGGGAAGTCTCTGGGATAGGAATCTATCCTCCAGCATGTCCTGTTTATTGTGGTGACAAGGTTTAGGTCCCTAGAGCGTGTAGCTCGGAGGGATTGGGATTTCTTTAGGTGTAGCATGTCCAACAGCTCTGGGTTTGACATAGCTTTATATGTTAGGCAGAGATCACCTCTGAGTAGGCGATATGCTACGGAGTAAAGCTGGAGTTTTTTGAGGTGGTCAGTGTAGGGCATTTGTTTGAGTCCAGTAATCCTCTTTGTGAGATACTTCTGTGGCCTTTCCAGCTGCTGCAGATGTCTTGTGAGGTGCATTCCAAAAAGGGGCATTGTACTCTATAATGGGTCTAATGAGTGATGAGTAGAGGGTAACGATGACCTCTTTTTTCCTGGATGAGAACCCTTTTATAATGAGGTGTGCCACGTAGAAGGACTTTCTGACTACTGTGGCGATGTGACTATCAAAGGAGAGACTACTGTCCACCTGGGTCCCAAGGTCTCTTATCACGCATTCGGTGTTAAGTAGATTGCTGCCTATGTGGTAGTTTATCCAATTCACTCCAAAATTTTTCTTTCTCATCCATTTCACACCCAACTTGTGGAGCATATGCACTAACAATATTAATCATTACACCATCAATTTCCAGCTTCATAAACATCACTCTATCCGACACCCTTTTCACCTTCAAAACACTCTTCGCATACTGTTCCTTCAGAATAACTCCTACGCCATTTCTCCTCCCATCCACACCATGATAGAACAATTTGAACCCACCTCCAATACACCTAGCCTTACTCCCCTTCCATCTGGTCTCTTGCACACACAATATACCAACCTTCCTTCTGTCCATCATATCAGCTAGCTCTCTCCCTATACCAGTCATACTGCCAACATTCAAAGTTCCGACCCTCACTACCACAGTCCTAGCCTTTCTCCTCTCTTCCTGCCTTCGGCCATGCCTTACACCTCTTCTCCTCCTTCGGCCAACAGTAGCCCAATTTCCACCAGCACCCTGTTGGCTAACAGTACTGGTGGCGGTAATTGTTAACCCGGGCCTCGACCAATCTGGTATGGAAGTATTAACTGGTGACTGCATGAAAAGATTTGGTGAAGTTTTACGCCGGATGCCCTTCCTGACGCAACCCTCCCCATTTATCCGGGCTTGGGACCGGCACAAAGAAATGCACTGGCTTGTTTTAACGGCTTAAAATAAATTTGTAATTTTTCATTTACATCGAGTTGGACTTTGTATTCTCAGTGGAATTGAGACTTGGGCTTTGGAGTGTTTGGTGAGTCTACACAGCGTTTTCTAGTTTTCTTAGGTTTGTCAAGTTGTGTGTAATGCCAAGGAAGTCATCTTGAACATGTGTGCTGGCAACTCTGACAGTTACCATGACTCACATATCTGGCACACCTCCCAACTGTACCAGACGTTTTCTAAGGTGCATATCCCACAGGGTAATTTACTGGAGATACAAACTATGCACTTGAACTGTGGCTGATGACACCCATCAGAAATACACATACACCAACAGAAAAATGCCATAATGAAGCACACACTCAAACCAGAAGTATCATAGAATGTGTGTTTGGGCAGCTGAAGTCACGGTTCCAGTGCGTAGATACATCTGGGGGCCCTACAGTACAATCCATGGACACGTACAGAAATATTCACAGCATGTGCCATGCTACATAACATCATCCTGAGGAAACAGCTTCAGCAGGATCAGCCAGGGGAAGGGGCACACATTCCAATACCAGTGCTAAAGTCACCACAGTCACATGCAGATGAGAAGTCAGAGGGGGAACCACCAGCTATTGTGGGTGTAGGCAGATGTAGGCATGCTCAGTATGCCCTTGCATTGGCTAAGAGACAACTCATAGCACACTCACTATCCAGGGACCTAAAATTTTCTCCTACTCACATACATATAGCAACATTGATGCGAGGCAACTCACACAACTATTACCTCCCCATGTACTGGCTGTGTACCACTTGCATCAGACAGAGTCAACCCAACCCTGAAGTAAAACTCTGGCAACTGCTGCATTTACAAGGTAAGTCCTGAACCTGGACTGTATTGTTTAATAATATGAATGTGTGGGACTTCCTTGTATTTCATCAATTGGTACAGTAAACAAGTAAAAGGTGGGAGATTGTACAGAAAGTACCTTAACATGTGACAACAAAGACTTATTTGGCTTATATGTGTCCAGTACTAAGTAGTAGGCTTCAGGCATCAAAGATTCACACAGTCATACTTCTCAAAAGTACTGATGATCATGGCATGCCCTCAGTTTAGCACCATATAATGGAACCCTTATATCACCTGATCTGACCTGTAAGTTATTAGGAGTTACAATAGACAATAAACTCACTTTTGACAATCATATTAATAACACCATTAAGTCCGTTAACAGAAAATTAGGCTCCTTGTATAGGATAAGACCCTTCCTCACCCCAAAAGCAAGAACTACCGTTGCCCACTCTCATTTACTCTCTACCCTCCTCTATGCTTCTCCCATTTACACCAATTTAAAGCAAAACAATCTCAACAAACTTACCAAAGCCTACAACAGTATTGCAAGGTTTGTAACTGGTAAGCCCTATAGAACCCATCACTGCATTAACCTACATCAGCTAGACTGGCTTGAACTGCAAAATGCGCTGCTACTCTCTCAACTAACAACTGCTCACAAAATCTTCTACCTTCCTAACAACACACCTACACTAAACAATCTTATAACACCCTATAATAATCTTCATTCCCTACGCTCCTCTAATAAACTCCTAGCTTATATACCCAAATCTAACAACTTAGCTGGTGACTCCTTGTTCTCCACCACCACAGGTAAGCAATGGAACATGCTGCCACCCAACCTAACCTCTATTTCCTCTTTTCCCCTCTTCAAACTTAATCTTAAAAATCACCTAAAACTTCAATGGTTATGCCCTTGCTGTAACCCTGACTAATATTCTACTATTAGCCTGTAACCTATCTTCTCTCTCTTCCTTTACATTACTACTCTGCCAACAAATGTTATGTAAATGTTATCTTCCACATTTTTAACCCGATGGTTTACTTTAAAATGTTACGTTAATTCCTTCCTAATGTATGTGGCATTGCCTCTTATTGCTTTTTTCTATATTATTATTAAGTATGTGGAGCTTTTCTCCCCGGGCCTCTACTGAAAATGGAAATATCTCCAGCTTGACTAGCCCGGTCAACAAATGTAAAATAAATAAAATAAAATAAAATAATATATTTGTACTGGAAATCATTAAACAGAGAAGTTAGAAAGTGATGATACACATTGCTGTTTCCAACTTCACAACCCTCACAAGATCATTCACTATAAAGTTGGGAAATGTTGATACTATTAACTGTCTAATTTTCCAAGGCCAATATAAATCAAAGGTACAATTAACAGTTCTACACTATAAATGCAGATATACTAAGCACTAAGTTAGCTATGTACCCTGAGCAACAGACGCAAAGCTTATGTATCCTTGAATCAAAAAGAAAGAAAACAGGGCTATGGCACAGTTATCATTTATTACACAGTGTGTTTTGTGGGGATTCAGGAAGCATAGGCTGACACAAAAGGTCAGTGAGTGTGTGTGAGTAAGAAAGAGAAGCAGGAAGACATTTGGATAAACCAAAAAATGTCCGGTGAGACAAAATGAGTAACTGTTGTATATGTATCTGTATGGGTCCTCCAGGTTAAATGATTGTGTGAGTGTCTGCACAAACACAGCCAATATCTGTGCTGGTTGTATGCCTTGGTATATCAGACAGGTGTGAGCCATGCATGGTAGAGGTGGCAGTTCATTGTCATCATCCCCAAACACAAGAATGGCTCAGCCACGGGTTGCACTGGCATGTCCATGCCCACAGTCAGATGCACTTCTGCTACCTGAACTTGACTGATGCCTGCTGGATGAGTTCCCTTCATGGGGATGCCAAAGACCATGACCCCCTGGTCTGCCATGTCTGGGTGTGGACAGCACATTCACTGACAGAGCAGTGGAAGTACTGCCATTATGGGAGCATTATCAGGCATGGCCACATTGACTGACAGCAGATGATGTGGCTGACCAACGCTTATGAGGATGCTGTTTCCCTCCCATCAGATGTTCCATCAGAGACAATGCTTTTTCCATGACAGACATCCCTTGCTCCATCACTGACACCCCTCATTCCAATGTGTCATGCACCCAATCCATTGAATTGGCAACATGGTGAAGGCAGTCACATATGCCAGCCTGTGCCACATCTACATTCCTGAACATTTGTCTGGAGCACCTATGGGAATGTGCCTGTGTCTCCATGATGGCCCTAAACATATGTTGAGTGGCATGGGAAGATATAGCTCCTCTAGGTGGAGGAGGGACAGCAGGGTCCCTCAGAGCACCCCTATCAACCCTCCTGCATGGCACCTCACCCACACTTTGGCTATGGCCAGACTGAACAGGCACTGAAGCCACAGTAGCCTCACTTCCCTGATCAATGGCCTCACCCTCCACCTGGCCAATATCTGAGGGCTCACTTTAATGGGTAGGTGTAAGCTTACTGGCTGTGTCCATTGGAATTGCATGGAATGGCTGTATGCCAAACTCAGTGTCAGATTCAACCTTGGTGCTTCCCAACTGTGCCTCATTTTGGCCACCATCATCATCATAGTCTGCTGATACACTGACATCAGATGGCAGGGGGCCCACATTCCCAGTGTCATAATCACATGTGATAATAAGCAACAAACTCAGGAAAAAATTAATACCTACACTACTATAGTACAATATATGCTAACAAAGTAACAGTGCTGCTACTATCATAGATAGTGCAGCAATACACACAACAGGCCTGACATCAACAGCACACACAGTAAAATATCTCTTTAAATTGCTCAGCAGTACTGACGTAAAAATGTTTGGCTTACCATCCGCAGATGAAATTTTCCTCTGCAATCCAGATGGACCAGGAAGACGTTACACAAGAGGTAAAGGCAACATCATCACAATTAACAGTAACATGTGGAGTAATACATTTACCTCTTTATATGTCCATTAACTATACTTTCAACTGAACTACAACTCTACTTTTAACAAGAAAATGTCTGACAACTCTGTTGCAATAACAGTAGCAATCGTCAATCCTCCCCCACTCAAAAAAGTACATGTGACACAGAAGTAATTTATTGATTTCAGTTGTTTTAATATATAACAGTATTCAACTGTTGAGATAGCAAAGCCTACCTGGAAGCTTCTCCTGGGAGGTGCTTGATGTCTTTGAAACTGTTGCTCCAACATCCAGTACATGCTGTACTGCACTCTCTTGGGAGCTGTCTGGATCCGTAATATTGGCAAGGAACTCTTCATTGGGTGTTAGTGGTGGCTCCCTAGCAGGCCCTTCCCAGTAGCCATCTGGTCATGGCCCACTGCAGCTGCTGTCCTCCTTGCACCTGTGGCACACTTGTTCATATGTCCTGCCATGGCCACCCACAGCATTAACATCTTCAACTATGAGGTGCCATATTTGCATCTTGCATGCCATATCTCTACATCTTCTTTCCAGCAGAAAAGTACCATGTTACCTAAAGGTATCCGCTGTGGTGCAGCGGTAGCATTGTTGCCTTACAGCAAGAGGTTCTCCTGTTCGATTCTCAGCTGGAGTGCAGGGAGTGCCTTCTGTGTGGAGTCTGCATGTCCTCTCCATGGTTGGGTGGCATTTGAAAGACATGCCTAAGGGTGTGCCTTCGTTGAAGGTTGGAAGTCTAGCTGGCACCTCAGCATTCGTGAAAATCTACTGCCAATCATTAGCGGACCGGAGTTCCACTGTGGCGACCCCCTAACCGGGAAAAGCCAAAAGACAAACAACAACAACCTAAAGGTATCCTCAATCACCTGGTTCTCAGCATCGGTGAAGATTGACATGCCAGAGTTGCATACTCCTAGGTGTCCTAAAAGACAACAGAAGGATAATACACATAAGTATCACTTAACTACAAAATAATTGTTTCCAGATAAAACAGAAAAAGGTAAGTCAGTCAGTATTACCCACTGGAAAAACATAAAACAGTCTAGAGATGTGAAATCCAAACAACAGGCAGGATGCAAAACAAGGACAGTAACAAGAGCAACATATCCTTCTTTGTGCCATAACATTAACTCACTTTTGCTACCCCACAAAATAACAGTGTACCCTTGTTTGCACCATAACACTAACTCATCTTTGCTGCCTCCCCAAAAGAACAGTGCACCCTTATTTGTGCCATAACGTTAACTGGCCTTTGCTCCTCCCAAAAGAACAGTGTACCTTTGTTTGTGCCATAACAGTAACTTACCTTAGCTCCCCCCAAAAGAACAGGAAAATGACACATTTTGCTAAAAAAAAAAATCTTTGAAATGGTGAAAGTGCTATCAAAGGAACTATCCCTGAAACATTTGTACATATTTATCACACAACATTCCATTTTCATGCACTGGCAATGATGTATAACTCTCAAATGCTTGACAAACATGTCCATGCCATCAGTGCACTTTTAAGTAATGCACACAGATAAAAGTATAAAAGCCTTTACTTCACTTTTTTAAATACATTCCAGCATATCCAGTATGTAGCTGACAAAATGGAAACATACCTTTCGAAGTTCAGTACTCCTCTGTACAGATATATCCTGAAAAATAGCTTATGTGTGGTCTTTTCAACATCAGTTTACCTAGCTACATGGTTGCCTTTCTATATGGTATAGATTCAGGCCTGTTGGCACAATGGATATGCAAATGAAGCATGACCTCATTAGAATTGCTGAATCTCAAATACTTGCAGGAGATGTAAATATAGTGTAAGTACTCCCTGAATGTTTGGTTTTAATGGATTGCAGCTGTGAATGGTTGTTGGTTGGGAGAAGGAAAACACAACAGCACTGCAGGCTGCCTTACTTCCACTGGGTGTGCCAGGTTAGATCTACAAAGTGTTAGATGTAAGGTTGGAAAAATGAAGTAAGCAGCACACAATTCACAGGTTGTGCTCCTTAACATCCAACCTGGCCTTCATTAGTTGGCAACAGCATATGATATTACTTCCACTTAATATCCTCACACATTTTAAGGGCACTGATATAGAATGGCTTACACACTGCATGTCACAGATTACTAGTCAGATAATTGACAAATGGTCAAGAAATACAGAAATCTAAGACAGTTGTATATTTGCAAGCAATGGTCATAACAGGTTGTGTGATCACTAGGTGCACTACATCCAAAAATAATAAATGTACAAATAGTTGTGTGGTTTGATATCACTGTAGATGCAGTTGCAGTTGGTTGTGTGCAGATTAAGTTCAGTTCTTTGCTGCAAATCTGTTTGTGTGGCAAAGAGGGATAGGGCACTTATCCTATGTTCTGAAGGTGAATTGGCGTGACAGTTTAAATCCAGATCTATGCAGACATATCTGATGTGAGTCATCATTTTCTTGTGTATATGTCATACATTGATTTTCCTCATTTCAACTAGTTGCTCCTTGTTTTTCTTTTTCTCCTTTTGGGGGGAGCAGCATTTGTGCGATAAGATGCATAGTGCAATCACAGGCAATGGAGGAAATGAATGCTGGGTTTGGCTGTGCTTATTTCTTTTGCATAGGGTGGCAGTACACAAACTGAATAACTGGACCCCCAGGAAGCAGACAGGACTCAGACAACCAGAAATAGAACTGAATGCATTCAATACTACTGGGCTCCACTCAAATCCGCTAAGCGGCATTACACTGTGGTTAGCAGCGACACCTTAAGAATGATTAGTAAAATAGGGAATGTCAACTAGTTCTGTGGCAGCAGGTGTAAGTGTACAGCTGGAGTTCAGATGGCACTGGATCTAGTAATGGGTGGGCAATCTTTTTTTTTTCTGTTGTGACAATGCAGTTTATAGCAATGAACTGCAACATAGACAAGTGTATGTGTCTTAGGCAAATGTGAAGGCCATGCAAGTCCACATAGCATTATACTTACATGAATTTAATAATATATCAGGGATGAGACACTGTTATTGTGGCATATATCTGATAATAAATGTGATAATACAAAGCTAGGTAAACGACACAATAACAGTGTCTCATCCCTCATACATACAATGAATATGAGGTCCACCATCTAAAGTGTTATAAGTGAGAGTGACTATAATGGAAAGTGGCTCAACAGTAAAAGTGTATGGTGTATCCTTTGTTAGAACCCAGGACCATGTGTATGGCAGTCATACACTTACACCTGTTACCACAAGAATGTTGAAATCACACTTGTCTATGTTGCAGTTCATTGCTATAAACTGCATTGTCACAACAGAAAAAAAAGGTTTGCACACCCATTGATGACAGTGGGCTCTGGATATCCCCACCCTCACCCCAATCATGATGTCCCCCAACCTTTTGTGTTCATTGCCAACCCTGTCTCTTGTCTTGTTTGTCTTGTCTGTCTGCAATTAGTTCTTCACCTACCCAAATTACCTGACCCAGACTTACCTACGTCCCTTCCCCAACATTCCTCTCTCTCTGAAATAAAAAATAATGGGTGCCTGTCCCACAAAAAAATCATCCAATACATAGCTCTCTATTTTGCACATGTGCCTTCTTGACACACTCAATTTGGTCCAATTGGCTATATAACATAATTGTGTTGTGATCACCCCTCTCCCTGGAGGTGACAGTACAAATTCAGTTAATATTTTGCACAAATGTTCAATTTACACTGTTAAAGAAATGGATAACTATGGTTCTTTCCTACCTCCTTCCTGCACATTCCTGTCCTGCTTTCCCTTTGTTCTTCCCCATGCCTGCTCCCCAACTACTGACCCATGCACCTAAAAAGCCTTATCTGCAAGGCTAGGGAAGGAATCAGCATGGACCATATCCACTGGGAAATAGGTGTCCTTTGACACACTTGACCTTATCCATTTTGTTTTTGTCAAGGGTAGATCTTGCTTATTGAACCTTGTGGACTTCTTGGATACTGACCTCAAAGATCTGTATGAGGGATAACAGGACATACCACCTATGTTGAGCTATCCAAGGCCTTTGACACTATCTCCTATTCACATGTCATAGTGAAGATCTTTTAACCACTTGAAGAGGCCAAATGACAGTCAAAAAGAGTAGCGCTTAATATCCTGGGATTAATGAATATGTTAGTATCAACAGTGTTTTAAAATTAAAAAAATATTTTAGGGGAATATATGCCTAAGTACTAGCTTATTTTAATTTTTGCGCATCATACAGCTTTAAAGCATCATTTCATTTCTTTTTTGTTCAAGTGTTTAATTGTTTAATTGGATGAATACACATGTATTTTAGGGTTGGGATCAATATAGTTTTTGTTCTGAAGAAGTCCTATGTACTTTTGGGATGAAAGCGCTTAACCTATTGGCTTTTACGTATAGTTGGTTTTACTGAATTTGATACTGCATTGTCTAATAAACAGAGTTGGATTGCTGCTTTTGACTGTCATTTGGCCTCTTCAAGTGGTTAACAGTTCATATTCAAGTGGAAATGGTGTGTTTCATTTTGTATACAAATGGTTGGTCTACAGCAGCATCACATGGATTTTTCCAGCCAGCATGGTGAATTAACAGATTTACTAGAATGTGTAAATCAACAAATGGCAGTACATTTGACACAGATTAATAGTATTTTGGAAAAATTATCAGGCAGTAATGTGTTCAGCAGTCTGGGTTTACTACTTACATAACAGATGCAACACATTTAACAAACTGCTTCTTCAAGGTTGGAGAATCATGTACCTGAAGTAAATGAGTCTAACAGGTCTGGATGGACTTGCTGGAAAAAGTTTTCATACAACTTCAATGAGGATAATGTGATAACATTTAATGTTGAACCCCAACCCATCTCCTTGGTGGATAGGGTTAAGGAGTTCGAAAAAACATTATTATCTTTTAGAAAATTACAACTAGAGAATGGGTTCTTGGTGTTACAACAGGTTCCTCAAGGGCTGTGCTGTGGGAAATATCCAAACAGGACAGAGGGCAACACTGAATTCATTAAGGAACTACATCAACTATTTGATCACGCAGGGTTTGAAATAATGAAGTTAATATTAAAATACAATAAATTAAAGTTGGCCTATTTGGTCAGACAACTTGATGAGCAGAATACACTTATAAGGAGTAATTTGTTTTTTGATAGATACAAAACCAGTTATGATAATGTATTCAACAACGTGGACAGTATTTGCAATAATATCTTTCATCGGAAAATAAATAAAATTAAACGGGACCTTAAAAAATATGAGACAAGGAAGGCATACCCACAGCTGATTGGTAGCCATGGTAACAGCTTGAGAACAACCAATGGTGTAGTAGAGTTTGAGGAGGAAGTGAGGTCATCACCAAGAAGACAAGAAGGTGAGAGTGAACGTGCTGAGGCCCCTTTAAAGAATGGAACCAGACGGTCAGAAAGGTTGAGAAATAAGGGACAAGAAAAGCAGAATTTCACAGATAGTCAACACAAGGACGATGTGCCACAGGGTGTGAGACCCAGGAACAAGAATTTCATGCAGTACCAGCGGAGGAGATGATAGATATGGCCATTTCCTTGCTCAATGAAGTAAGTTACAACAATATTCCTGACATATGCAATTGAGATAATTTTGTGCAACCATATGACTTTGTTGTTCCAAATCATGAGTTTAATCAAGAATTATTATTGGTTAAAGTGAACAATAGTGACATTGTGGATGTTACTGAACGATTAATGACTGAGTTGAACTTTAATTTTAACCAGAGTGACAGCAACGAAGAGCTGAATTCATCTGTGTTGTTTGATGACATTAATGTAAATTATACTAATGGCAATGTTTATGAAGCTGAATTAACTGCTTGTTTAGCACCTACAGTAGTATTATTAGTAATACATTGGGTGATTTTTAAATTTTTAATTACTCAAGTAAAGATATTGAAACTAAACATGCTGACTTGTTAACAAAAAGTTTTACTTTCGTCTCCAGTAGAAGGGCAAATATTGCTGACTTACTGATTAATTTAAAGTTATATACAAATAAAGTAAACATTTCTTTGTGGTTTAGACAGGGTAATAATGGTAATGATAACAGTAATAAGGCTTTGACAAAAACAAGTGTCTTTAACACCCCCATTGTCCATTGTAGTAAGTATATTTGAAAAATCCTGTGAATTAGATTTTAGGGACATTTTGAAAACAAAAAATAATTATATCAAAGATAATTTATCTGTGTCTGAAAGACAAATGTTATTTGATATATCTACAGATAAAACAATAAGGTAATGAAACCCGATAAGGGCAATGGTGTAGTTATAATGGACAGAAGTGACTATTCTAATAACATGTCCATTTTGTTAATGGATGACACTTATCGTGAAAGTTCTCTCAATGAAGTTAACATCGCTTATAGCTGGATAGATCTGTTGTTAGAGGATATCCTTTACCAGGAACCGATTGAGTCTGTTCATACTTCTCAACCATCCCGAATTCCTTGGTATTTCCTGGTTTTGAGGACAAAATAATGGGGTGCCACGAATTTCCGAGTGGCCCCTTCAAATCCCGATTTTTTTTTTATTTACAATTTTGTTACATTGTCGCTGACAATGTCACACATTGTCAATGTATCTAAAACTTCATTAACATTCAGGGACATGTGCAATGTATAGCATAGGCTCTTGTATTGTGTTCTGTTTTCACAAAGGCTGTGGTAGAAATAGAATGAGTATGATTTGCAGAAGATCCTGAGCCAACATTCATTTATTTATTATCGAGTAAAAGCTCTGCAATACAGCTGCCACTATAGCCTGCGCTGCATATTCTTTCTGCAATGTCCCCAGGCTAAAGGAAGAAACAGACCTCACTATTATTGTCCGGTGCATATTTCTGTTTCTGTATGTTTCATATTTCTGACTCTAGAGTCATTTGTTCAATTCTGACATCTGCTCAGTAAATCGCACATTCTCTACTCACCTCTACGTGGATTTCCCCTGGTTGTTCATAGGTTCATAGGTTCATACTAGGCTATCTGCCCTGGGGCAATTATAAGCCTAGCCCGATTCTGTATGGCTTACGCCACCCCTTGATTTGAGTATACTGTGCCCTTTTCAAGGTTTAGTTTACTGTGCCTCTGTCTAATAGTGACATGGGAGTAATCCCTGGGACAAACCTACGATCCCCCATCCACTTATCGAGATTCCTCTTGAAGAGATTCAGTGAGGTGCTCTGCCTCACATGAACTGGAATTCTATTCCAGAGTGAAGGGAGCCTCTGGGTTATGAACCTGTCCCTCCAGCAAGTTCTATTTATTTCTGTGCTGAGGTTCAAGTCCCTCGAGCGTGTGGCTCTAAGGGATTTAGATTTACTGAGGTGGAGCATGTCCATTAATTCTGGATTTGACATAGCTTTGTATGTCAGGCATAGATCGCCTCGAAGTAGGCGGTATGCAACTGAGTAGAGCTGGAGTTTTTTTAACCGAGCAGCATATGGCATCTGTTTGAGACCCTTGATCCTCTTGGTGAGATACTTTTGGGGTCTTTCTAATTGCTGCAGGTGTCGGGTAAGGAACATCCCAAAAGGGGCATTGTATTCTATGATGGGCCTGATGAGGGATGAATAAAAGGGCACGATTACCTCTCTTGATCTAGATGTGAAACCCTTCGTGATGAGGTGGGCTATGTAGAAGGTCTTTCTAACCACTTTGGCAATGTGGTTTTCAAAGGAGAGATTGCTATCAACTTGGGTCCCCAGGTCCCTAATAACTTTCTCTGTACTTAATGGGTTTCCGCCTATGTGGTAATTTGTGGGCACATTGTTTTTGCCAAAGGGTATGACTATACATTTTTTGGCATTTAGCTTTAAACCATGGCACTGGCACCAGTTATCTGTCTCTGTGAGACCTTTTTGAAGGATGGTTGTGTCAGCTGGAGAGTTGAGTTATAGCGCCCAGTTTGCAGTCGTCTGCGAACTTGGTGAGCCATAGTCCTCCCACGTTTGCCTGTACCTCGGAAAAGTATATACCGAACAAGAGTGGTCCCAGGACAGAACCCTGTGGGATGCCACTTGTGACCGGTTTCGAGTCTGACATGGCTCCAGCAACTCTCACTCTGTGGGTTCTGTCTTTGAGCCAGTTTGCGACCCATCTTGTGACATAGGGGTTTGTATTTAAGCTGGATAGCTTATCTATGATGCCCGAGTGGGGTATTGTGTCAAATGCCTTTGCAAGGTCCAGATAGGCTGTGTGGACTACCTTCCCTTCATCTATGGCTTTGGTGACTGTTTCAAAGAAGTCAACCAGGTTCAAAAGGCAGGATCTGCCCTTGACAAAGCCGAACTGGGTAGGATCTAGTGTCTGTAGGTCCCCAATGTCTTTGTTTATGAGCTCCATGATGATCCTCTCCATAGCCTTGCAGACTAAGCTAGTCAGGCTTATAGGTTCATACTAGGCTATCTGCCCAAGGGCATTTATAAGCCTAGCCCATAGTTATGTGGCTTTCGCCACCCCTTTAGTTTGAATAAAAACTATGCCTATCATTTTTCTGTGCCTCTGTCAAGCAGTGACACTGAAGTAATCCCTGGGGTATATCTGCGATCTCCCATCCATTGGTCAAGATCCCTCTTGAACAAGGCCAGCGAGGTGCTCTGCCTCACATGTACCGGGATTTTGTTCCACAGCATAGGGAGTCTCTGGGTGATGAATCTGTCCCTCCAGCATGTTCTATTTATAACCGTGTCAAGGTTTAAGTCTCCCACCCTTGTGGTTCTGAGGGATCTAGATTTTTTGAGGTGAAGCATATTCATCAAATCTGGGTTTGACATGGCCTTATATGTCAGGCACAGGTCACCTCTGAGCAAGCGGTATGAGACTGAATAGAGCTGGAGTTCTTTCAGTCGGGCAGCATAAGACATATTTTTGAGACCCTTTATCCTTTTGGTGAGGAACTTTTGGGGCCTTTCAAGCTACAGCAGGTGTCTGGTCAGATACATTACGAATGGGGCATTGTACTCAATCATAGGTCTAATGAGTGATGAGTACAGGGGGACGATGACCTCCCTTGATCTAGATGTGAATCCCTTCATGATCAGGTGGGCGATATAGAAGGTTTTCCTAACTACTTTAGCAACATGAGTGTCAAACGAAAGGCTACTGTCAACTTGGGTCCCCAGATCCCTGATGACTTTTTCTGTGCTCAGTGGATTGCCACCTATATGGTAGCTAGGGGTAACCTTGTTTTTCCCGAAGGGTATGACTATGCATTTTTTGGTGTTTAACTTCAGGCCATGGCTCTGGCACCAGTTATCCGTTTCTGTGTGGCCCTTCTGGAGGATATCTGTGTCAGATGTGTTTTCGACTATGGCGCCCAGTTTGCAGTCATCTGCAAACTTTGTCAGCCATAACCCTCCTGTGTTTGCTTATACTTCAGAAAAGTAGATGCCGAACAAGAGTGGACCCAGGACTGAGCCCTGTGGGACACCACTTGTGACAGGCTTTGAGTCTGACATGGCTCCAGCAACTCTGACCCTGTGGGTTCTGTCACTTAGCCAGTTTGCAACCCATCTTGTGATGTATGGGTTTACATTCAAGCTGATGAGTTTTTCGATGATACTTGAGTGGGGTATTGTGTCAAGGCCTTTGCCAGGTCGAGGTAGGCTGTATGGACTGCCTTTCCCTCATCAATGGCCTTGGTGACTGTCTCGAAAAAGTCAACCAAGTTTAAGAGGCAGGATCTGCCTTTGACAAAGCCAAACTGGGTTGGATCCAAAGTCTGCAAGTTCCCTATGTCTTTATTTATGAGTTCCATTATGATCCTCTCCATGGCTTTGCAGATAAGGCTTGTCAAGCTAATGGGCGGTAATTTCCAGGGTCTGTGGAGGCACCGCCCTTATGAAGTGGGACCACAGTCGCCGGCGCCACTCCTTGGGTACGTATCCTGAGGTGAGGCTAAGATTAAACAGCTGTCCTAACTGTGGGTTTAATTCCTCGTTGAGTTCATGAAGCACACAGCCGGGGACACCATCCGGTCCCATGGATGCTGTGTTTTTTGCCTTAGTGAAGGCAGTTCTCACCTGGGCGTTGGAGATGTTTGGGGGGCTACAATCCTCTGGAATAGATATCTCTCCTTTTGGGGGGGAGGGGGGGGAGAAGTTTGCACTGAACCTGTCAGCCAGTATGTTAGCAATGTGTGTAGGTTCAGTAATTTTCACATCATTTTGAACTAATTCTGAGCATATCTGGGAGTTTCCTCCTAGGTTTCTAACATAGCTAAAGAAGGCCTTATGATTGTCTTTAGAGTCCTTGGCGATTTTTCTCTCAAAATTTGCCTTGGATGATTTTATGAGAGCTCTTAGTTTTTTACTTATAATGATCAAAGGTGTCTTACCTTTCAAGGATTTTGCTCTATCTTGTAGTAGCTTCCTCCTTTTGTTGTAGAGCTTGTTTATGGCTGGGGTCCACCAGACTGGACGCTTGCCTTTGGTACAGAGAGTCTTAGTTTTGTTTGGGATTGCCTGATCCATGCAGTCCTGTAGGTGCTGGTAGAAGGCATTTGTAAGTGATTCAGCGGTTTGAGTAATGTTTACCACTGGCTCAGGGGCCTTAAAGGAGACCACACTAGTTTTTAGAAGTGTGAAATCGGCTTTTGAGAAGTTTTTCACTGTGGTCTTTTTTGTTTCAGGTGGGGGCGGGATGAGGACCTCCAGCGAGATTAGTTTATGATCTGATCTCACCAGTGAGGGGTATACTTCCGGTGTTGAACATTTTGATCCCATGTTCGTGATGATGAGATCAAGTATGTTTTCTCCTCTTATGGGGATGGTGACTAGTTGCTCCATGGCATTTGAGTTTATGAACTCCAGGAATCTTTGGGTTAGAGTGTTCGGGCTTGAGTAGTGTTCCCAGTCTATTTTAGGGTAGTTGAAGTCACCTAGTATGATGGTGTTTGGAGATACATTTATCCCCTCCAATGTTTTCAGGAAGGCCATGTGAGGTTCCTGAGTTTGAGAGGGTGGCCTGTAACATGCTACAAATTGCAGAGCAGTCTTGCCTATGGTTAATTGCACCTAGATGGTCTCTGATGCATCGTGCGTTGCCACCAACCTTGAGGTGTGGGTGTCCTTTATGAATATGGACATCCCCCCTCCTTTCTTGGTGTTGTCCGGATTTTGGGGCCGGAACGCATGATATGAGGTGAAACCTGTTAGTGCTGGGGTGCTCTCAGGAGCCTTGAACCAGGTTTCTGTCACAGCACAGACATTGATGTTCTCCATATTGAGAAGGGCCTCGAGTGCGTGCATCTTGAGAGTGAGACTTCTGGCATTGAGCAGCATTACCCTTAGTTTTTTCCTTTTGGTGTTCTAGGGTGGTAGGTTTAGAATTTGAGCCTTGCCTAAAAAGGCACTATGGGGTGGCAAGAGCCTTTGCCAATATCCGAAGCCCAGGGTGACAGGTGCAAGCCATCCCTTGCGAAGCAGCGTGGCTTGTCCAGCATGTCATCCCAGGCAGACAGACATTGGATCCCCTTTGAATGACACCAGAATTTAAGCCAATTATTAAAGCTGATCATCTTATCACTGTATTGTGGCATCATTCTAGGTGAAGGTAGGATACTGCTCAAGGTCAGGGTCATACCTGCCTGGGCTACATAATCAGAGAGCTCCTCGATGTCCCTTTTCATGTAGTCCAAGGAGGTACGTCTCAGGTCGTTGACACCAGCGTGGACAATGACTGAGTCATACTTGTACCTGTCCACATCTCCAGGAATGCATGGATCATGCTATCCCAAACAAAACCAAGACCCAATCATCCAAAGGCAGGTGTCCGGTCTGGTTGACCCCTGCCATAAATAAACTGTACAACAGAAGGAGGAAGCTACTACATGATAGAGCAAAATCCCTAATAGGGAAGGCATCTCTGGGGCGATAGTTTCCAGGGTCCGTAGAGGCTCCACCTTTGTGGAGTGGGACCACTGTTGCTGTACGCCATTCTGTGGGCACATATCCTGTAGTGAGGCTGAGATTGTATAGCTGTTTTATTTGAGGGATTAGTTCCTCTTGGAGTTCATGTAGGATGCAACCTGGGACGCCATCTGGTCCCATGGAAGCAGTGTTTTTTGCTTTGGAGAGGGCAGCCTTCACCTGAGCATCTGAGATGTTTGGGAGGCAGCCCTCTGCCAGGATAGATACTTGCTCTTTGGGGGGAGGGTGGAGAAGTTTGCACTGAACCTGTCTGCCAGGATATTGGCGATGTCTGTGGGTTCAGTGTATTTTTGACGTTTAGAATCAACTCAGAACAAGTCTGGGAGTTGCATCCCAGGTTTCTAACATAACTGTAAAAAGCCTTATGATTGTCTTTGGTGTCCTGTGCAATTTTTCTCTCGAAGCTGGCCTTGGAGGATTTTATGAGGGATCATAATTTTTTGCTAGTACTGATCAGAGATGCCTTCCCTATTAGGGATTTTGCTCTATCATGTAGTAGCTTCCTCCTTCTGTTGTACAGTTTATTTATGGCAGGGGTCAACCAGACCGGACACCTGCCTTTGGATGATTGGGTCTTGGTTTTGTTTGGGATAGCATGATCCATGCATTCCTGGAGATGTCCGTAGAATGCATTTATATAGGATTCTGCAGTTATGTTAGAAACCACTAAAGAAAACAAATGTCCAGCAACCAACACAGCAGCTCAGGTATAAGCTCTTTAATCTAAGCTATACTATTATTATAATGGATTATATAGAAATATGAAGTACCCAGGATTTCTTTAGGTAGGTTTTTAATTGTTTATATATGTTTACTATTTTATAAGGTGATTATGTATATATTATGTGCAAAATAGTTTTTTTCTCCACTTCTGCCATGCGCTGAGATGTTTATGTTTGACATATATCTTTAAAACCGAGTTGCTGTTTTCAATTATACTTTATTTGTTTGACTCTGAAACCTGAAGCTTACATTGATAACTGCATCCATTTATGCATGACGTTTTACCTTTCAGGTATCTGTGATAGGCTACTGTGATTTTAAATTTGTTGAGTCTGGGCTCTGGTTGTGTTAATTAGATCCACAAAAGCAGATACTTTAGAGGTGCTAGGACCAAACAAGCTACAGTCGTTAATAAAACAAGTCTTTATTGTTGAACATGATAGAAGACAAAAAATAAGCAGTATAATGTATTGTGTGATGTGTCTGCTTTTGTAGATTTAAAGTGGGCGCGATCAGTGCTTTTGACACTTGTTTCTGTCTTAATTAGATCTGATGAAACGGTCGCTGTAAAAGGGCTTATCTTTAATTTTTTAGTCGGTTTGTGTTGTTGTATTGTTCTATTTAGTTTAAAGAGTTTTCTTTACACCTGAGCTGCTGTGTTGGACACTGGACTATATTTATCTTCACTGGTTCTTGTTTAGCAGTGGTACAAAGGAAGTGGCAATCATCAAACTGTATCTGTCGTAAGTAGCGTGCAGTCTTATTTTTTGGAATTTATTTGGCTTGTCTAACTTATTTTTAGCAATTTAACTAGCGAGGATTTGTGCTCATAAATCAAATAAGAAAGAGTCATAAATCTGCTTTGACAAGTCAGTAAATACAGTTAAAAGATCCTGACAGTTTGTACTACTACAAATATAAGGAAAACATGAGAGGAAAGATGTATCGTTTAACCACTACATACATAGACGAACAAATACCTGTTTACATTCACTCACAGTTTGTGTAATCTGTTCACTTATGCAGCAAAATGTGTCTGTGCTGGACTTCTGTAATTTTTAACAGAGTAAGCAACACTGTGGAGTTGCAAAACAATATAATAGGGGGACTGTGTGTGTCTCTGCTTTTCTCATTTAGCACATCATCTTTTAGGTACATCCCATACGCATATTAACAGAGTGAAATTCATCATAACTTTATTTACTATTGCCATACTTAGTAATCCACCATGACTTTATTTAATATCGCTGTCCTTAAAGTCAGTGACAGCTGGTAATTTCAAACCAAGTTGGGGGGGTAGATGCGGGAGGCAAATGAATGGGTAATGGGTAAAGCTAAATAGCTGGAATGGATTCGGGCCGGGGTTCAATTACAGAAGGGTCAACCGTGAGTGACCATTTTACATATCTGGTCAGACACTAATGCATATGCTAATTAGTGTCTACCAGCTGCAGTGTTCCTTACATGCCAGAGCTTGTTTGAGATACAGTGACTGAATGCGCACCACTACCTTATCACAAAACATGACAAAAGTGGATGGCCCTGACTGCACTAAACTACCTACTGCACCTTCTGTACATGTGATGCAAATTTTCTATCAAACAGACTGCATTGTGCACAATGACAAATGAAAAATAAAGACATGTGGAAATCCCCCCTTATCCTCCTTAATTTATTATTCTCAATGCAAGGCAATCTAACTTTATGAAACAGTGATTATGTAATATATTGGTGCTTGTGTGAGATAGTGAGATAAAGTGTCAATTGAATTTGTTATTACTTATGTTACCACAGTTTGAGGCAGTATGAACTATCCATTCTAATGTCTTCTTCTTGAAGTACTTCACATCTATAATATTAGCTATGATATGAAAAATGCACAAAAGTCCAACACAGTCCTCACTGATGTGATGCTAAGTAACTTACTTACGGAATATATTTTGTTTTATTTTTCATTGTTGGTAACTAGGGTCATGGCTAAAACTGGTCCATCCTTGCCTAGTTTACTAACCTTAAAATAAAAATAAGAAAAAAAAAATCTAAAAGGGGTCACTGCAATTCCATCGAATATACTTCTACTTTAAGATTGTGTTACAGAGAGTAATGGAGGAAAAGGGTAGTATTTAAAAATAAAGGAAAAGCAAAAATATTTTAACTGAGGCTTCTCTATGATTATGCCTCTTGTGTACTTACCTGGCAGGGGAAATACCACGATCAAGAAGGTTGTTTCCCCAGGATGAGGCTCTTCCAATGAATATTTCGGATTAGAATCAAGAGAGGTAACATGCTAAAATTAAATCTACTAAGTAGTGTAACTGCCAGAACTTATTTTAAAGTTCTTTTTTTGGTAAATAAAACACAATTATTCTGGCTATATTTTATGCTGTTTAACATTTTGTCTGTTCTTCAATTTGCATTTTGAATATTGGCATCCAACAATTCCATTGGAGTGGGTGGGGTTTCATAATTATGTATGCAAATTATTATGTTAATCAGTGTACAGATTTGTACCTATTTTTCATGGGTCTTTGTCCAGATTTTTGATGTTTCCATGTTGAGAGGTATGATTCTGCTGGAGATAGGGGGTTAGGAGGGTGGCCTAATGGTTAAGGTGTTTGCCTTACAAACACAAGGTGCAGGGTTCAAGTCTCACAAGGGATAATTGGCTAGGCTTAAAATGGCTCACAAGGGCAGTTAGCTTAGTACTAATCTATGAACCTATGAATCTGTGATGAAAATGGCTATTTGTACCTTAAGAATGACCATCCAGTAGGGTCAAATATATTTGGAATCCTCAAAATACATAAGGGGTTAAATAGCCCTAAATTAGACCTATTGTTGATGGCAAAAGGGTAAAAACTTGTTTCCTTGGTAAATACTTAAGATTTTCACCTGAAAAAAATGTTTATGTAGTTTTCCATACACCTGTAAGGATTCCTAGCAGTTTTTGGACAACATCAATAATATAGCATATAATGAATATGTGTTTTTGGTAACCATTGATGTGTGTAACTTATTTTCTGTCATCCCACATGATGCTGGTTTGGCATGGATGGAGTCACAGTTATTTGAAACCGGTCAGTATGAACAGGATTTTATTAACATATTAATTACTTTGATGGAAGTGGTGTTAAAAAATAATTATTTGTTCTTTGAAGGACAATGTTATAAACAAGAAAACGGGGTGGCAATGAGGGCTGCATGCACCCCGACTTTCACCAATTACATGATGTTCTTTTGGGAGAAAGAATTCATATTTAAAAGTGAATATCAATACAAAATCCATTGCTTTACAAGGATGATATGTTTTTGATTTGGACAGGTTCTGAAAAGAGGCTGTTAGAGTTTCTAGCCTATATAAATGACACGGTGGAATTCCTTAAATTTACACATGACGGCCACATAATAAGGTGAGTGTAAATGTCAAGGTTAAAGATATGGTTAGGAGTTTTATATCTACCTTTAATATGGACTCCCAAAAGATAGGGGCAATAATTAGGAAAAACAGGGACGTCCTGCATATTGGTAACGATGAAGTAAAATTATTGGAGGATGAGCCCAAGTTGGTGTATAGAAGGGACAGGTAATTCAAAGACATCCTGGAATCTGGCGCTTATAACTTAGGAGATGGTCATAAAACTGTGGGCAATTTTAAGTGTGGTATGTGCTCACAATGCCCTCACATCCTGGTTTGTGGTAGTAAGTTTCATCTAAATGGTAAGGATATTTTCGTCAATGGCCACTTTAATTGTCAAAGTAAAAACATGATATATATATGGCCAAATGCTTAGAATGCCCTGTATTTTACTTTGGCAAGACCTGTAGACAGTTCAAAGATAGGATCTATGAACATTTATCCAATATAAAAACCAGAAAGATGACCAATGCATTAGATAGGCACATACATAACAACAAAGTGTATATTTTTGGATTTTTGATTGTGCAGCAAATAGTCCAGGATATACAAGGATTTGTTGCTGATGAAAATCTGAGTATTTGTGAACATAGGTGGCAGTTAAGACTCAATGCCACAAAATATCCTGGGATTAATAAAAACGTTAGTATCAACAGAGTTTTAAAGCTAAAAACCATTTTAGGGTAATATATACCTAAGTACTAGTTTATTTTCATTTTTGAGCATCATACAGCTTTAAAGCATCATTTCATTTATTTTTTGTTCAAGTGTTTAATTGTTTAATTGGATGAATACACAAGTATTTTAGGGTTGGGATCACTATAGTCTTTGTTCTGAAGAAGTCCTGTGTACTTTTGGGAAGAAAGCTCTTAACCTATTGGCTTTTATGTATAGTTGGTTTTACTGAATTTGATACTTCACTGTCTAATAAACATAGTTGGATTGCTGTTTTTAACTGTCATTTGGCCTCTTCAAGTGGTTAACAGTTCATATTTGAGTGGAATAGAGAAAATCTTCCATGTGGGAATTAATAAAACAGTAGTAGAGGGATAGGCAACTGGCTCACTGACATAAAACACATTCTCAAAGTTGGAGATTGCACCTCCACCACTAACCACCTACAATTAGAATACCTCAAGGATCTGTGATGAGCCCTCAGTTGTTTGCAAACTACTTCCCTGAAGCACAGGCAATGTTAGATGTCCAGTGGTTTACTAAGTTTGCAGATGGCTGGTAACTTGGCACACTAATATAGATTTCCCCAATGATAGTAACATATTACAGAAGGGGCTGCCACATACAAATGATTGGTGTCAAACTAATGGAATGAACCTTAAAGCATACAATGGCTCACTGTCCCATTTGACAATGAAGTACCCCTGCTAATTATGATATATATAGCACCCATCTAAGCACAAAAACAGTGTTGTAAGACTTGGGAACACGTCAGTAGCAATCTACAAATTCATCACTATGTGTCTAAAATGGTGACACACACATTCTGCATTGGGTACATCATACATATGGTCATCACATCCAAGACCAGGGTGGCCTATCTCTGCTGAACTCTACCCTTATCAGACCATTAATTGAGTACAATACTCCCTTCTGTCTGTACCTCACCAGACACCTGCAGCAACTGCAGAAAACACAGGGTTGTGCCTGGGAGACTCCAGGACCTCCAAACATGACATACATGCAAAGACTGAAAGATCTGTCACTGTACTCAGTATTATGCAGGCTGCTGAGAGATGACCTATGCCTGCCCTACAGAGCAGTCTTAGACCTTGCACTACTGGAAATGCTGGACAAATACAAATCAAATGGGACAAAATACTTGGCCCAAACTTCTCAACCTAGACTTTGATATAAACAGAACATGCTGGGAGACAGGTATATCCCCCAACAACTCACACTCCTCTGTAATAGGCTCCCACTGCATATGAAGCAGTGCTCCTCAATGACTCTATTTAAGCATAACCTTGACTAGTGGTTGGGTGATTTTAAAGTCCCCACTGGGGTGGCAGCTCTGTCCCTCATGGACAGGGCCAGTTGGTACTGCTCAAAAATTGCTCTGCCAAGAACAACCACCCAACTATGCTCAATAAGGGTACTTGTGTTTTTACAAAGATAGGCTTCTAAACTCTGTAAGGCCATTAGGCTAGTAGCCGCCTATGAACCTATGAAGCTAAGAGCCTATGAAGGTCTCACAACATTTTGTCTTCCACATGGTCTCTGCTGATGTCATCTACTATAAGTTCACCTGCAATCATGTAAAAATCTGACTTCTGCCATGGCACTTGTGTAAAGTATTGTGTTCTGTAGTCTTTGTACAAAGATAGGTAGAGGTTCTGTTCTCAGTGCAGTCAACTGTGTGTGTGCATGTGTGTGTGTGTGTGTGTGTGTGTGTGTGTGTGTGTGTGTGTGTGTGTGTGTGTGTGTGTGTGTGTGTGTGTCTGTCTGTGGAAAGAAGAGCAGAAGTGTGCATCCCACTGTTACTGTTCCAATACCATGGACTGACAGTATTTTGATTCTTGCAGATGCCTGCACATCCATTTCATGCAGCCCACCCAATATCTAGATACCACATGGCTTGCTGATGTCATCTTGTATAAGTTCACTTGCAGACCTGTAAAAGTCAGACTTATGTCATGGCACTTGCATAAAGTAAGTACTCTGTTCTGTAGTCTGTGGATCTAGATAGGTAGGGGTTTATTTTCACTGCAGTCAAATGTGTGTGTGTGTGTGTGTGTGCATGTGTGTGTGTGTGTGTGTGTGTGTGTGTGTGTGTGTGTGTGTGTGTGTGTGTGTATGTGTGTGTGTGTCTGAGCTCTTGTTTGACATTATAGACAGTATTTTACACCACCATGTGGGACACTGTTGCATTCTCAACAGACACTGCTGATGTCATCAGCTATAAAGTGTTGTCTGACACACTCTAAGCCAGACTTGAACTGTGGCACTTGTGTAAAGTACTGTGTTCTGTAGTCTGTGTACTTAGGTAGGAGTTCTATTCTGACTGCAGTCGTGTGTGTGTGTGTGTGTGTGTGTGTGTGTGTGTGTGTGTGTGTGTGTGTGTACATGTGTATGTGTGTGTGAGTTGTTGATTTACATTATAGAGAGTGTTTTACACCACAAAATGGGACACTGTTATATTATCCTTAACAGACACTGCTTATGTCATTGGCTATAAAGTGATGTCTGACACACTCCATGTCAGGCTTGAGCTGTGGTGCTTGCAATAATTACTGGGTTCTGTAGCCTGTGTGAATAGGTAGAATTCTATTCTCAATGCAGGCAACTGTGTGTGTGTGCGCGCTCGAGTGTGTGTGTGTGTGTGTGTGTGTGTGTGTGTGTGTGTGTGTGTGTGTGCGTGCGTTGTTGGTTGACATTACAGAGAGTATTTTACACCACCATATGGGACTGTCATATTCCCTCAACAGACACTGCTGATTTCATCAGCTATAAAGTGTTGTTTGGCACACTTCATGTCAGACTTCAGCTGTGGCACTTGCATAAGGTACTGGGTTCTGTAGTCTGTGTACCTAGATAGGTAGGTATTCTATTCTCACTACAGGCAACTGTGTGTGTGTGTGTGTGTGTGTGTGTGTGTGTGTGTGTGTGTGTGTGTGTGTGTGAGCTGTTGCTTGACAGTACAAAGAGCATTTTACACCACCACTATGTGGGACACTGTTATATTCTCCTCAACAGACACTGCTGATGGCATCAGCTATATCACATTTTTGGATATGCAGTACTCCTACCAGGACACATGCATAAAATACTGGGTTCTGTAGTTTCTGTACTAGGTAGGGGTTCTATCCTCACTGCAGTCAACAGGGTGTCTGTGTGTGTGTGTGTGTGTGTGTGTGTGTGTGTGTGTGTGTGTGTGTGTGTGTGTGTGTGTGTGTGTGTGTGTGTACATGTGTATGTGTGTGTGAGCTGTTGATTTACATTATAGAGAGTGTTTTACACCACAAAATGGGACACTGTTATATTATCCTTAACAGACACTGCTTATGTCATTGGCTATAAAGTGATGTCTGGCACACTCCATGTCAGGCTTGAGCTGTGGTGCTTGCAATAATTACTGGGTTCTGTAGCCTGTGTGAATAGGCAGAATTCTATTCTCAATGCAGGCAACTGTGTGTGCGCGCGCACGCATGTGTGTGTGTGTGTGTGTGTGTGTGTGTGTGTGTGTGTGTGTGTGTGTGTGTGTGTGTGTGTGTGTGCGTGCATTGTTGGTTGACATTACAGAGAGTATTTTACACCACCATATGGGACTGTCATATTCCCTCAACAGACATTGCTGATTTCATCAGCTATAAAGTGTTGTTTGGCACACTTCATGTCAGACTTCAGCTGTGGCACTTGCATAAGGTACTGGGTTCTGTAGTCTGTGTACATAGATAGGTAGGGATTCTATTCTCACTACAGGCAACTGTGTGTGTGTGTGTGTGTGTGTGTGTGTGTGTGTGTGTGTGTGTGTGTGTGTGTGCGTGTGTGTGAGCTGTTGCTTGACGTTACACAGAGCATTTTACACCACCACCATATGGGACACTGTTATATTCTCCTCAAGAGACACTGCTGATGGCATCAGCTATATCACATTTTTGGATATGCAGTACTCCTACCAGGACACTTGCATAAAATATTGGGTTCTGTAGTTTCTGTACTAGGTAGGGGTTCTATCCTCACTGCAGTCAACAGGGTGTCTGTGTGTGTGTGTGTGTGTGTGTGTGTGTGTGTGTGTGTGTGTGTGTGTGTGTGTGTGTGCGTGTGTGTGTGTGTGTGTGTGTGTGTGTGTGTGTGTGTGTGTGTGTGTGTGTTTGTGTGTGAGCTCTTGTTTGACATTACAAAGACCTTTTTTACATCAGCATGTGTAACACTGTTATTTACCATATTCTCCTCAACAGGCACTTCTGATGTCATCAACTATCAGATTTTTGGATATGCAGTACTCTGACTAGGGCAGGCTCAGAGACTGGTCTGGAGGGCAAGCAAAAGTCACCTCATCCTGTACAATAAAGATTATAGTGGCATGGCTTATCAACACACATCATGGCATGGTTTGTAGGCCCTGTGTTATCTTGCTGAGAAAACCCTGTGGTCTCTCCAGCTGTTGCATGTGTCTGATCAGGTACATGCAAAACAAAGCAATATAATTTATTAGCATTCTGATGAAGTTTTACTACAGTGCTGTCATACAATTTTAAGATCTCAATATGATGGCATGATCTATGATGTGCACAACATAGGCATTCAATACCAATGTGGACATATGGTGGTCAAAGTTCAGATTCCAATCTACATGTGTTGCCAGTGCTTGCATCACTGGGTTTCTGCATAGCAGGACTGTTTTCAATGCTGTGCTTAACATGGAATTCCACTTTTCAGATGGACAACATAACAAACACACACATTGATGCATTTATGTGTAAATTGTGTGCCTTTGTCACCATTCAGTTGCTGTGTTAGCTCCTGCCGTACTATGTTATCATCATTGGTGGACTTACTGATTGCACCCAATATGCACGAATCAGAAAACTTGGTAAGACAAGAGCCATATACTTTAGCCTGGACTGTCGAGAAATAGAGTCCAAACAGTGAAGGGCCAAGCACAGATCCCTGGGATTTGCCAGTGGTAACAGCTCTACTGGTACAGGTTAAATCACCAACTTTCACAGTATGTGTTCTGTTGGTAAGCCAACTGGTTACCCATCAACTGACATAAGGATTACTACCCAACTAGGAGGGTTTTTCAATGATACTTGCATGGCGAATTGTGTCAAACTGTAGGCCAGATCACAATAGACAGTATGCACTATCTTACCATCATCCAGGCCTATGATGTGGAATCAATGGGCTGTGATAACATCACAGATTGCCTGTGGCATGACTCAGCACATACACCTTCCAGATATGGTTGAATACACACTTCAACACACCCTCCACATCGGCTCTGTTCCCATAAAAAGATGTACATCAATGTACATCCACCTTAGTTAGGGGACAGCATCTGATGCATGCATGTATAGACACATCTTGACTTTCCTTGACTGTGAGGTAGACCAACATGTCATCATGGACCTCTTCGACATTTAAAATAATATTCTGGCTATGTGCAAGAGAGCTGTGTGAGTTGTGAATGCTACATCATGTCTATTACAGCTCATAGATGTCATCAAAGAGGTCATTGACAACATGCATGGTGACAACAGTATCATCTTGTGGAACTTGACCAGGTCAAGGCATTTGACACAAATCCACACTGAAGTATTCGTTCAACACCGTCATATGTGGCCATAAACAGATAAATCATCAAATGGGTAAACCAGTGTATATTACATACATGGCATCTCACAATGTTGAAATGTGTGATGTGATATATATCTCAGGTCCAGTGATCAGGTCCATACATCAGGGTTGTCTGCTAGGTCCTTTCCTGCCCATTAGTTAAGTGATGGACATCACAGATGATGTACACATGCTGTGTCCACACAGCTGCCTGAAGCACTAGGGATAGTGGGCAATCATTGACTCCAACTGTGACATTAGCATAATACAGACAGTATCAACATATACCAAAAACTGCTGCCAGAGCCATGACAATACCTACACTGTCAAGATGCATGGGGGGATTTGTTGATTCAAGAAACACACCATCCAAGTATAATGTAAACATCACACCCTATAATCAGACCAATCGGTATGTGATCCATGTCCTGGGGTAGATGGTAAGTGGTACATCTGCCAACATGTGGTCACAGTGCTGACTACTCCCTTTAATGTAACAAAAATATTGGGTATGTGAAGGACATACACATCAGAGGCCATAATACCTTCATCGTTCCCAGACTTTAACTGTGTACAATGTACTCTTCTTCATTTACCTCCCTAAACATCTTCTAGTGATGTGTAACTGAAGTGTACCACTTTTCTCACAGTGAGCTGTCACACAGCTTATTGGCCATACTTAGGTATTCTTTCTGTGGAATATATATGACAGTCTGATGGTGCAGAAAACCAATCAAGTTGTTATACCAGATGCATGTGTGCTACCTGTTCTGCTTATGCATACACTGTGTGGACTGTGCTATCTATCTATATATATATATATATATATATATATATATATATATATATATATATATATATATATACCATGCACACACGGCAACTAGCCTGTATTGCCCATACTGTCACATACAGGTATAGAATTGTCCCTCCTAACACCTCCAGCAGATGTTACAGTGCCAAGATAGTGTGTGTGGTTACCCTGATAGAGTGATAATACTCGTTCAAGTGTATGTGTGTACAGACTCATCTGTTATCACTCTACACCACATATCTTATTTCAGAGGCATGGATTACTGGTGGTATTATTCTGATATTGTCCATGATTGTAGCTGATTCTAGTAATGTTTTCCATAAGCCTTTACCTGTGGCCACCTTGCTGGAGACCTCTGCTGAGGACACCTTAATATTCAGACATAGTTTGCACAGCTTCATAATATGCATCCTACCCCAATTGTATGTCAAATCCTGATAGATATCGTCTGCATTATTCATGTAAAGATGCTTATCTCACACAGACATCCTCCCATTGTTATGTCACCTTGTGTAACAGTCACATAAAACACATTTTCATTGTACAGTCCCTACTGTACCACATAGATATGTGATTGGAGTTGCTGCTAAACCATCTTCCATTGACATCCCCTCTTCTGCCATATATGAAGGAGTTTCACCTGTTCTCATTCCCTGTGTTCAGTCCTAAAATTCATCTCTGTGTGCCTATTCAATACACACACTTCCCCTAAGTGATCATTTTACATGGCAGTCCATGTCCTGTTACAGATCATTAACACAGTTTCAGTACAGAATGCCAGGAATGGAATATCATAATGCTCTGCACTGTAGGTACACTGTCCTGTACTGTGTTTGGACCATATACTTCACATTCATATCTCTCAACTGTCCAGATATTCCCGGATGTTCAGATGTTTTCCATATCAAATTTGTGGCTTTTTGCCATATCACTGGCATGATATCTGGACAGATGTGAGTCAATATTACATGCATTTGAGTGCATACCTCTCAACTGCCCTGATTTATGCAGAATGTCCAGTTTTTGTTTCATATTTGTGATCTTTCTCCATAATATTTTTGTTTTCTGGCAAATCATTGCCATGTCATTGCGGAGTGAAGTCAGAAACTGATGATAGACATTTGAGTTTCAAACGTCTTGCTCTTCAGATATTTCATGCTACTGTACAACCTATTATTCTATCCACTTTCTAAGTTTAAAGAGTAATATTAAAATCTGTCCTTATTTTTGGGCCTTTCTCCCCCCATTATTTAAGGCTTCATCCACATTTCATGATCTAAGATGTTGAGAGAGTTTCTTTCTAACACATTTCTATACGACATCTATGTCAAATATGTCCCTATTTCTAGTTATTTTTCCCCTCATTATGTTGGCTGTTGTGCAGATGTGTTTCACTAAGAGATTGACAGCTATCTGTGAAGTCCTGGTGATCATTGTGGCATTCTGTGCAAATCCACAGACTGTAGGTGTTCTACTTTACACATAATTAATATCTATGTTTGTTTACATAGTTCCCTGGACAGCAACACTGTTACTAGCCATGGAACCTGGCTTAGACAGGCCATGCATAATTAATATGCATTGCGTGCTACCACTCACTGCACACCACCAGGCAAAAATGTAAACTCCACGTATGCTTCGCATATCGCCTACACAGAGTTTATTGAATCCCAGGAGTACTTTATTTAGATGAACTACATGAAATCAGGACTGCATTCCAGGGCTTGGTCACACCTACATTACACAGGGTGACCTTTTATACAAAGCTGTTGATGAAATCATGAATATATTAAAAACTGAAGTCTGCTTACAACAGAGCAAACAATTGCCCCTATCATAAAGTTAAATTGATAGAAAACTCCAATATCAGTGCCATTTATTGGCTATTTGAAGTATAAAATCATACCGCATAATTAGTTATAAACAATAATAATGCATGTACTTTGCCCTAATCGTAGACATACATACTTATAAAGATAACAGAAAAGTTGTACATATTGGATATTGTAAATATGAAAACATACTGTAGTGTATATAATATCCAATAATAAATATGTTGATAGAGATATACATTTGCAGTACTTACAATGGAGCAAAAACCTACATCTTTTATAAAGTTAAAGTGATAGTAAATTTCAGTATTAATTGTCATATATATAATCCAACAACTTAGTGCACAGACACTGAAACAAAATTGGATGCACATGTCTGTAATGTAGACCAACAAATAACACAGCACCCAGAGAGAAGCAAAGCAATGTTTAATAATCAAGGCCAACTCAAAAAAAAAAAAAAAAAAAAAAAAAGACAAAACAGGTTCTCCCCTATAAAAAAGAGCTTCTTCAATGCTAATTTCTTGGAAGGGTGGCTTAATGGATAAGGTGTTTGCCTTACAAGCGCAAAGTGCTGGGTTTGAGTCTCACAAGGGATAACTGACTAGGCTTAAAATGGCTTGCAGGGGCAGTTAGCCTAGTACTAAACTATGAGCTATAATTGCACTGTATGATATAATTCCTTTTATAAGATTTCTGGTTGGAAAACATAGAAAACTACTACAGAAATGATTATAAAATATATCATAATAATTTTTTTAATAATAAATGCATTTGAATAGCTACAAAAATAAAAAAAAAATGTAGAAATAGAAATTCAGTCAAACAGTGAAAATAGAGATTCCATGTGCATATATTGCCACCCAGTGGCCATTTTTTTTTACATCCAACATATATATATATATATATATATATATATATATATATATATATATATATTTTTTTTTTGTAAAGAAATACAGCTCTAATGTGAAATGCAATCGTCACGAGACAATTCAGCAGAAAATAACAATCTCCTTTATTGCACAGAAAAACACTTAATGTGGAAGCAACATCATAGCAACAGTCATAGCACACGCACTAACCAATTAGAAATGAACACTACACTATTAATTTTGTTAACTATGATCGCCTAACTACTTACGTATGACATTCCATATTAGGCACAGGTTCAAAATTCTATGATGGAATTTTCAGCTTAGAACAAAACTTATACTTTTCTAAAACTTTTCTAAACCTTTCAGCACTTGCTAATATTAGACAGGAATAAAATTAACAGATACATACTGAAGAAAATTCAAGATTTCATTTTGCTATAAATGCATATTAGAAATGAAGTGCAAACACTAATGTTTTTTCCCTTCTCTGTACTTCGCACCCTTTACAATCCCCATCTGATGCTGTAAAGCATCACCCAAACCATAATGTTATCTATGACTTGACAATGACTACAAGTTTTCAGATGAACAGACACCCTTTCACATAGGTTCATAGATAGGTACTAAGCTAACTGCCCTTTCAAGCTTAGTCAATTATCCCTTGTAAGACTCAAACCCTGCACCTTGTGTTTGTAAGGAAAACACCTTTACCATTAGGCCACCCTCCCAACCTGATGCTATTTTACATTATTTTTCACTTGCTCTACCAATGTAATTTTTTACATGTATATATTTTTTTCAACTTTTAATGTAAGTTATTTTATTAGTAACAAATTCATCCTGTCTACCTGCAATGTCAAGATTTTTTGACAATGTAAACATCTTTGGCTTATTATCACAAATCCTAAAACTGGTCAGTCAAGCTGTTTGTACATTTTGCAGTTTTATTTTGATACCAAAACGTTGCTTAAAAGTAAAACTAGAAATAATGCAAGAATAGCTGTAGTCAGCATGATTTCTGTTCCACAGCACAAAAACCCTAATTCCCAGATAGCCTTTGGTGTCCTATAAGCTGGAAATATACCTGCCCCTGACATGACATCATCCAAGTCCACTTGGGGAAAGATCTTGACACCTCAGTTTGTCTGCAGTTATCTCCATTTCAACAGTTCTGCACCTTTATAATTAATGTTACAATCATATTTGCCCTGCTGCTGCACTTCTTACTTCCTGAACATCACAATAGCTGTTTTTCTTCCACCAATAGAAGTGCAACACACTGCCATCCCTACTAGCAAAACTTTAAAAATATCAAATTGCAGGGTGTGTTCTACCATTATTTGTGGACTCCAAATACATTTTGTCCTTCTGTGTATGGAGTAATGTTTATCAGGCACTTAGTTGCTTGATTTGCATGATATATCTAAAGTCGGGTAATCTGAATCACTGGGTGATGATGTCACAGATGGCATCAGGTCACATAATCCTCTCATTCAGTGGCAGCAGGTTGAGACTTGGCTCTGGTCTGACTGTAAACACCATGGTCAGGGTTGATGGTAGGTGCAGCTGCAACTGGTCATAATTGTCTTCAATAGTTTCTGTCATCTACAGGTGACTCTTCTCATTGGTGTGGATTTTCCTAATGTGGGAAGCAGTGATCCATGTTGCTGAACAAATACACTGGATGGCTATGGTGGCTGTTTTTGTGAGGGTGATCAAGAAAGGATGCTTTCATCTGGACTAAGGCAAATACTGTCAGGTAAATGATGTACTATAGATGCAGTCAAAAGGCTTGATGTCATGTTTTGAGGAGGGGCTCAATTTGCTATTGAGCTGATGCTGTTTAGAAGTGGATCTGCTGCAGAAGAGAAGCAAGTCTTTACAACAAGCACATATTGTTTTATCAATATTTTATTATCCGAGAGACTTGGGGTAAATGCGAGCAGTGATATTAAACAGTTATATTCAGTTTTTTTGTTTAACTGTTATAATATCTGGTTAGTGAAACAGGTGTCTGTATCTAACTAGATGCAACATGGAACAGCAAAGTTTTGCATGAATGGACTGGATTCATTAACAGCTACACAAAGTGTCACTATCATGCTGGTATCTCACCATGCCGCCTGCCTGATAGGGTGATATTTAGTATTCATTAAGTGGCTCTACATGATTTGTTAATGAAAGTATAAAGAAATTAAGTATATGCTAATTGACCAATCCAACAAGGTAGAGCTATTCAGTAAGCTATAAACCAATCAAGTATGCTTAGTGTAAGCTCTTGCCTTGTACACCAAAACACTGTAATACAGCTTACACTTAGGGAAACCAGTATGTTAGGAGCTGCTGCTGCTATTGTTATGCCATCTGTACAACAGTTTAAATAAAGGTACTGCTACTGCTGCTACCAGACCTTGGGCAAGAAGAAGGCTGTTTAGACCCCATTTGACTTTTCATGGGCTGCATGAAACAGAAATTGTTGAGTGTGGACAGGGAAACACTAGACAAAATATTAAACCTCTGCCACCCCCACTTCAGGACTCAGGGAAATCATGCAGAACCCATCTCAGTGGAAGCAAAGGTATGTTAAGCATTGATGTACTAGATACTGGTACTTTCAAGAGGCCCACAGGTGATGTTTTAGGGGTGTCACAGTCATCAGTGTCTAGAAAATTAAATCAGTTTTTAAATGCAACGCTAAAAGGGAGCATACCTGTTTCCTGTAAAACCCAAAGCTGAGAGCAAGAACCATGCAGGAATTCTATGCGGTAGTGCACTTCCCTGAAGTGTGGGGGCCATAGATTGCACACACATGGAAATAAAAGTCCCTCTTGGGGAACAGGAAAGGAGGTACATCAACAGAAAAGGTTTCTACTGTATAAACTTTCAGATTGTCTGTAATGCCAAAAGGATTATCTACAATGTCTGTGCAGGTAACTCAGACAGTTTTCACAACTCACACATACTGTGTGGCATACTTGTGAGCTCTGTGCCAGGTTTGCTAAGGGTGACATTTCTCAAGGGAATCTAGTGCGGGATGTGGATTATGCACTGGTAACCTGGCTCATGACATCCATGAGAAACCCACACAACCCCAATGAGCAAAAATGCAATGATGCCAATGCTCAAACTAGGAATACCATAGAACGTGTGTTTGGATTGCTGAAATAAACATTCAAATGCCTATACAGATCAGAAAGTGTAGTGCAAGTTAGGCACCTCTGCCAAAATACTTACAGTCTGTGCCATGTTATACAGTATTATACTCAGAAAACAGCTTCAACAAAGACAACAACGGGCTGGACCACAGTATCAAGGACCACAGGAAGGGCTGGCAGCAGTGGCAGCAGGTACAGATGAGGATTCTGAGAGAGAACCACCAGATGCAGATGGTGATGTGCACAATATGACTTGGCTCATGCTAAGAGGCAAAGGATAGCACACACACACTAACCACCTAGCTCAAAGCCTAAGATCCTACCCACATACAAACAGGAAAATTGATGCCTTTTGAGCAGCACAACCTTTACTTAACCATGTAACAGCTGGGCTCTAATAGCATCAGACAAGACAACCCCCAAGAATACAATTTGTACCTACACTAATGACAAGGTTAGTGCAGAACCTGTAAAAAATTAAGTTATAGAACTGACTCATATTGAAATATGTATATGCCCCCAAGTGGATCATTTGTCTGAGGTGTACATTTATGTCAGTAATATCTTCTCTGTCATATCTTTGCTATATTCACATATGTATAACAAACAATACTGTGCATGAAGCATTTCAATTGGCCATCATGTATAAAACATGGAATGGGTTAGTTTTACTGTCATTTGTACAACACGAAGAAGCAAGGCTGAAGTACCTAATACTCCCAATGCTGTAATGACAATATTAACTGAAATACAATGTTGTTCAACAATTATAGAAGTAATCAGTTATAAATATGAACACGAAATCAGCTCTTCTTCTGCAATGCATATTGATAAATGCAGTCTTGTGAATAAGCAAGCATCACCTATCCACTATGTGTATCAGACATATATGCAACCCTAAGTCACAAAGACATGGGCAAAGGACAGGGAACAGTCATCATCATTTACACGGGGAGTAGGAGGTCAAGGCTAACATCAAAGAAATGAGTGCATGTAAGTAAGAAAGAGAAGTATCAGTGAGAGTATACAGTGTTTGGGGCCAGTAACAACAGACATATAGCACTCAACACTACTGTTTAGATAGTTTAATGTCTGTGTGAAGTAGTATGGGCAAGTGATTTTTTTTCTATGTGAGTGTGTGTGCATGAACATAATTAAGCAGTGTGCTAACATGATGTTCTGACATCTGGGAAAGATGTGAGCCACGCAAGGTAGAGTTGTCAATTCAGCAATGTTGGCCCAACCATGAGAACCACCTCTGCCAGGAGTTGCACTGATACTTCCATGGCCCTGGTTAGAAGTTTGGGTGCTACCTGAATGTGAGCAATGTCTACTGGATGAGCTCTCCTCACAACTTGTCCAGGACCACAACCCTGTGGCCTGCCATGTCTGGGTTTGGACTCTGCAATCACTGACACAGCAGTGGATGTAGTGTCACTGCAGGTGCAGGATTTTGCATGGCTACGTCTGTTAACAACAGAAGATGTAGCAGCTCTCTGGCCATGTTAATGCCCACCCTTCCCCAACAAATGTTCCTTCACAGACACTGCTTCATCCAGTGTGCCTTTTATCCTGTCCAAGGAGTTGCCCACATGATTTAGGGCATCGCTCACATCAGAATGCATGATGTTTAGTAGTCACACTATGTCTTCCAAGATCTGGGTGGAACATGCCTGTGCCTCCACCAGAGAACAACACATAGGTCTGCTGGCACCTAATGACACACCAGAGTCAGGAGGAGAGTGGACAGTAGGCATCCTCCTATCACCACTACCATCTCTCCTGAGTGGCACTACACCATCACAATGGCTATCAGAAAGAGCAACCAGCTCTGCAGCTGGAGTAACTATAGTACCCTGATCAAATGTGTTTGCTGCAACTTGCCCTGTATCAGAGGTCTCTGTGTTATGGGTATGCATAGACATATTGGCTGTGTCTGAAATATGAGCAAGGGATGTAAGAGCCATCACCTCAGTGTCAGACTGACTCTCTGCACCCCAGATTGTGCTTCTTCATCGTCACCATTATCAAAGACTACCTATACCCTAATATCAGTGCCACTCTCAGGATCACCTATAATAACAACCAATAAACACAACAGAAAAACAGAAAATAAAATCAATCACATATTTTCCTTACATGAAAGGTATGTAAACTTTAACAGATGCTAAACCAACACAAACTTTACTCTCATATAGACCTAAAACTACCTTATATACAGTAATAACAATAACCAAATGCGTGCTTGCTATGTGCAGGTGGGGTGGTATACTGCCATCTAGAAGTGCCTATATGTCATGAATGGAAAGGAAAAAAGTCTGCTAGGTATCACAATGCAAATGAAAGAAGAAAAAGAGAACAATCCTCTATTGCAGATTAAAAATGTTCTCATACAAAAATTTAGTATACAGTTGTATCCTTCACCCCACAACAAAACACCTTCCACTTTTTCTATCACTGACTATATATATTTTTGTTCTATAGAGAGATACTGTCAAAGAAATTGAAGAATTTGTAGGATATCTGAATCTTACTAGTACCTATTTAATGTTTACACATTCTTATAATAGTCAAGGGATAGCTTACTTAGATACATTCATCTCTCACACTGATAAAGGGTTTAAATCTAGAATATACAGGAAAAGCACTTTTAGTATTCCTATCTAGAATACACTAGTTGTCATCCTTGAAAACAAAAAAATAGTATATTGAAAGGGCAGTGTATAAGAGCAGCTCAAATGACTTCTGACTATGAGGAGATGAGAAGTGAGGTTGCCAACATTGGCCAAATGTTTAAGGACAGAGGATACCCCATTTCTATGATTAATGATGTCTCTCAATATGTTATGAGAGAATGGGGTAAAAAATACAGCCCACTGTTAGGAGCAGAATTGGTAAGTAATAGAACCACAGAGGAAAATAATAGTTTTAGCAGAGCATTAATATTAGAATATAATCCAACAGCATAAAATAGTAAAAAATAAAGTTACACAAAACTGGGCTCACCTAAAAGGTGATGCCAAGTTTTATAGAATCTTAGGGCACAAGTTTAATTTCATGTATAAAACTGCCCTGAATTTGAAAAATAAATTTGAATATAATAGAGGTATTCAAGCACAAGGAAGAACCAACAAAGGTATTAAGAAATGTGGCAGGTATGAACAGTGCTTTGCTGTTATAGAGGACAACTATGTTATTCTCGAGAACGTTAATAAAACAAAAGATATTTTTAATAAAGGAAACTGTAATACTAAACAGGTGATTATATTTAGCTAAGTGCAATACCTGTGCTGCATTCTATACAGGAAAAACCTATAGAGCTTTTAAAAACAGGATATATAAACATCTATATAATATAAGGAGAAAGGATAAAAATTGTGCTCTATATAGACATATTGAAGCTAATCCTACTTGCTTTGCCTTCAGGTTTGGCATTGTGGAAATAGTTATATCACAGCCTGGTATAAAAGCTATTTTGAAAGAGAGAGAGGTGCGATGACAGTTGCTATTAAATGCAACATGTGCCCCTGGTATTAATGATAATATTACTATTACACCCGTGCTGGAATTAAGACAATCGTAGACATATTAATATGTATTTGAGTATATCATTGTCATAAATATGTCACACAACTATATTTATATATATGTAAAGTTTCAGCTTGTCATTTGAACATGTTATAGTATGCTTAACACATAAATACATGTTTTTGGTATTAGGTTTTTAATATTACTTATGAATAATGGCAGTTATTCATACAGTTTATTTATTATAGTGTTTTATATTTGCAGATTTTTAGAACTGGGACTCATATATATGGTAGTTTATTACTCTTGCTTTAAGCTAATGAAGTAGTTGCTGTTAATTAATGAATTCATAGGCTTGAAAAAATGGTATAAATATCAGTGAAGAATGTTTTTAAATTAATTCTGATGAAGTCTATGGTGCACTAGATGAAACCACTAAATCTCATGGAGTTCTTGATGTGAATAAAAGACTGTTCATTTTTAAAATATACTGAGTGGACTGCTGTGGCCTTTGGAGTACCTGGGAATCCTGTGCCTGGAATTATACAATAGTCTCAACCGTCTTCCATACTAGCAACATACATTACCATTCATACAAAATCCTACCTTTACCATTCACATCCCAAACCTGCAAAAACATACCAAGCTACATAACAAGTTTACCAAACTCTTCTTGCAATTTATCAAGTAAGCAATTAAGCCTCTCTGGGGATAGACACCCTAATCCTGGTCCTATTCTCCTACATAAAACAGTCAACTACTCGAATAGTTTCAACCCAGGGATATTGCACCACAGAAACAAATCTTCCCTTCTCCTTCTGCATATGAATATAAAACGTATTGCAAATATAATCCATGATCTGCATGCTCTACTCTCCCACTATTGTTCTGATATTGTAATATTAACAGAGACATGGCTACAATCTAACAACAACAACAAAATTGTACCCTCCAAATACAATATTATATGCAATGACAAAAAAAAAAACAGGAAGGGTGAAGGGGTAGCTATCCTATTCAAGGATCACCTAATACTTGATTGTACAGACTTAAACATTCCTGACATGAAAAATGCCAAACTTGTCTTTGCCAAATAAAAAATCAACTCCAAAAACTACATCAACATCATAGGGAGTTATAACCCACATAGAAACAATATTCCCACACTAGAGAACATTCTAAACTGGATCTCCAATTCCCTCCCACAGGAAACTGTCCTAATGGGTGACTTTAGCATTTACTGACTCTTTTGCTCCTCTCAGAATCCAACATCCTGTATTAATTTTCATGGGTCTTCATGGGTTCACCCAAAGTATTACATTTACTACAAGAATTGACAAATCTTCTAAATGACAGTCCACCCTATACTGTATTCTGGTCAACAACCCCACCCTAACATCTCAAGCAGGCTGTCTCCCTGATGGCCTGTGACCACCAACCAACCTGTCTTCTAAGAACTCACACCCACCCAACCAAGTAAATCACCTCCCACCTACTCAGAAATAAAAAAAAAACGTCAACCCAAATAGGTTTGCCTCCACTCTAAAAAGTTACAAGTGGGAGCCTCTCAGGCAGCTACCCCTAGATGATACTGTTAACTTCTTCAACACCCCCTTCTTAGAAATACTAAATTGCCACATACCCCCTAGAACCATCAGAGTTAAAGCAAGCTATGTACCTTGGCTAAGTAAAAAATGCAGATCCATAGTGAAAGCTAGGGATAAGGCTTGAGAACAATTTCATAAAAATAAAACCCGTATCTCAAAGCAAACTTTCTTGGAATTGAGAAACAAAGCTGAAAAAACAAGTAAAATTAAACAACATCCACTACTATCACAATATCCAGTAAAAACACCACAATAACCTTCAAATGTTCTGGTCTGCAGTTAACAGTATACTTCTACCTGGCAAATTCGCTATCCCCTCTCTGTCAACAATCAGCAACTCTGATAACATTGCAACCCAATCTAATAAATATTTTACAGAAACTATCCAATCCCTCACAAACTCTCAGAGTATCTCCAGTAACTCTGCCCCATCCATACCACCCCACAGTGGCAACTCTGTCCGCTCCACACCCCACTGCAGCAGTCACTCTACTCCATCCACACCCCTGCACACCATCAACCCTCAGGATAGCATAAACCACTTCTCATTACATCCAGTATCTGTTGATACCATAAAAAACTACAAAAAGCTAAAACCAAACACTCTAGCTGCAGACAATCTCCCAGCTGAATTTCTGAAAACTGCAGCAGAAGCAATAGCATACCAGGTAGCAATACTCATATAAAATCACTATCAGAAGCCAGGTTCATGTTATTTGGAAAGTCTCCCACATTCTACTTTTACACAAGGGAGGCAACTCCACCAAACTTTCTAATTATCATCCAGTCACCATCCTGTCACCCTTATCTAAAATCCTAGAGAGCATCATGCATACCCAATTCATGGAATACCTTCAAACACATACTTTGCTATCAAACACTCAGCATGGCTTCCATTGCTTTCACAGCACCACCACAGCCCTGATGTATTTTACTAACACAGTAAACCATTATAAAATGATGGGCAATTTGTATCTGCCATATTTTCGGACTTGTCAAACAACTTTGATATGGTAAATCACAATAAACTCATTAGTGTCCTCTCCACCCTTAACCTTAGTAGATCCTCTATCACCTGGTTCCAAAGGTATATCAGGACAAAAGCAGGATGTCCAATGGCAAAACCACCTTTCCCCTCTACTCCCTATCACCTTAGGGGTCCTTCAAAGCTCCATCCTCGGACCTCTACTTTTCTCCCTCTTTACCAACCAACTCCATACCTCCATACTTCAAGCCACAGTAGTGCAATATGCAGATGATGCAACTTGAATATGTGCAACCTCCTCCCCACATGAACTCCACTCCTCAATCCAAGAATACTTTCTTTCTGTGGAATCATGGCTTACTAACTCTTAACTCATTCTCAGTCCCAACAAAAATAAGCTCCTTCTCTTCCACCCATCAATGCACCCTCATCTTCCCTCTCTTTCAATATCTTATCCAAAAATAAAACCATTATCACCCCCAACAGCTCACACTAAACTGCTAGGTGTTGAATTGACAATAACTTGTAATTTGATATTCACATAGCTCAGACCATTAAAAAGTGCCACAGAAAACTAGGTCTCCTACAATGAAACAAATAATTTTTGTCAAGAGATACAAAAGTGACCATCGCTCACACACACCTCCTTTCAACACTTTTGTATGCCTCCCCAGTTCTGACCAACCTCCACAAAACTGATCTAAACAGACTGATATCTTGTTACAATAAAATTGCCAAGTTTGCCACTGAATCCTCATATAGGACACATCACTGTACTTCTTTCAAACAGCGGAAATGGCTAGAACTTCCCCACTTGCTTCATTTTAACCAGTTAACCTTTGCCCACAAAATACTGCATCATGCAGACAAAACCCCTGCTCTTCAAAATCTTATGCAACCATAAATTGCTTCTAGAACACTACGTTCCTATAACAATTTCCTTCTAGCCATCACCAATGCTAACAACTCTGCAGGGGAGTCACTCTTTTCAAATTTCATTCCTAAAATATAGAATATATTACCAACACCTATAAACTCCAACTGCTCTATTCTACACTTTAAAAAAAAAAACTCCTGAAATCTTACTTGAAAGACACCTGGCTTTGCTCTTTCAACAGTCCTGGTTAGGCCTCACCTCAACTCTCTTTAAGTGATCTTATTCCAACATCCACATTTGTCATAACACTTGATGTTCTCTCAATCAATTGTAGATATTATGTAACCATTTTTATCATGTGAATTGCTTAGTCTATAATTACGCAACTTTTTTCTGATTATATTATTTAAATATTACTCTCGAGAACAGTATAGTTTCTAATTATCTAACTCTGTTTTTGTAAAGATTTAAAAAAAAAATTCAACTTTTGTAACATTTGTATTGTAATACTAGAGTTTTTCATCCTAGGCCTCCACTGAAAAAGGACCTGTGTCCAGTCGGACTTTCCCAGTAAACAAATGTAAAATAAATGAATAAATAAAATAAAATAAATGTATGATGAGCAGAATCATTTTGTTGTGATCATCATGTCTCATTACATACCCAAACTATGTTTTTCAGACAGTTATGTCTTGTGAAGTATGTATATAACATATTACTCTGCTTATTCAACTGAATCTGAAATATATTTGCAAACAGAAATAATGACTTTTACATAGGAATGCATTCCCAGGACTTATTAAAATCACACACATACAGGTCTCCCTGAAGTGTAACTCCATTCATTCCCAAATTAGTATAATTCTAATTTCCATGCTTGAAAGATAGGTCTCCTGTGACAATGTCAGTTAATAAGCTAAGTTTAACTTTTCGCATGTTTTATCCGGGTTTATATTATGTTATTGAAAGATAATTTAATTGAATGCTCAAAACATCGAAATGGCCACATATCGTAGCTTTTATTGTGGGGGCTGCACCCCCCACACCCCCCGCTAAATATTTATTCCAACTCTGAGATTGCACTAAAGAGAGGAAAGGGCAAAGATCCCAATCTTCTGTGTACTACGATCCCACAATGCGATCTTCGAAATGCGGCCGTTTCGAAGTTCTGAGCGTTCGATTACATTATCTTTTGATAATGTAATAGGAACCCATTTTATCCAATGGGTTCAATTTCCAGCTGCTACAACAATATTTTAACATTATATAAAACCCATCATTACAATCTGTCACAGTTAATCCACTTTTTACTTCCAACTGCTGGGAATAAAAGCCATGCCATTAAGCATTCCATTTTTGAACACTGGAACCCATGCCAATAGGTTGAGCATCACACATGACAGAGCTCAATGCCATTTTTCACACCTTTGCTGCTATGTGATGTAAGTAATGTGTCTGCCATCTGAGTCCATTTGCTTTCAATTGTGCAAATGCAGTTGTCAAGGCTGTGTGTGCTTGTGCACAACCAGTTACCTGCAAGATCTGAATTGGGCACCAATTCAGGCATATTTTGTTAGCTTGACTTTTGCAGACATGGCTGGTGAGGGAGAGAATGGAGTTAAATATAAAGTACAAAGGTGGGGTGTTAAAGAGTCCAAGGTATTTTTGGCACTCCTCATGAAGTGCTACAGCCATAGGTTGCTGCAGGGAGATATTAATAGGTCTTAGTGTAAGGCTGAGGCTTGCAATATCATAGCCAATGCTGTGTCCAATGCAACAGATACTTCACACAGCAGGGAACAATGTCACCACCACTATAGTGACCTTAAGAAACACAAGCAGGACCTCCTAAGCTGATGGGAGGCTGAATTCAGGACTGTGAACACTCACCATTTGAGTAAGTATACTGACCATAACCTGTCTATGAATTGGCATAAATAATATAGCCAACCAAGCCATGTACTCATTGTGCTTTCATATATATTTATGTTCTTTTTGCACTCTGCAGCTGCAGAAGAGATAGCTACAAAGTGTGAGTGAGGCACACCAGGAGAGATTAACTCATCTCAGGGAGGTATGGGGTAACTATGTCTCAGGTCCAATTTCAAGCCAGAAATTTCTTTTAATTCTCTCAGGTACTAGCATCTTAAGCACACACACTTCAACTTTCATCTCAAACATGCTTGCCTTCACCAGTCACTCTTGTTGCTCGCATTAGGCAATGAGAAGAGCAGCTTGACTGTTTGTGGGTTCAGTACCAAAAAGTACCAATTACTTTTTTATTACTGGATTAGTATGTATAATATATTAACAGCAGTAACATATCAGGAAGAATTAAATTATGGTGCTTGCGGTTATTAAATTTGAATGCATATTTTCTATCCATCATAGGGAAAAAAGGCTGTTCTTTATTATACCATAGCATTGAGATTTGCTTACTTTATGACATATAAATACCTTTCCATCATATATGGATGTGGCAAAGGTGTAGAGTAGTAAATTAGCATAATATTTAATTATCGCCAAACAAATGTTATTGAAAAAATACAGTACTGTGCCATGCCATGTATTTAATTATCTCTTTTGTTTGTCTTCCTCATCCTTTCTCTCTCTTATTTATTTATTTATTTATTTTGGGGGGAAGGAAAGGTATAATTTATTAACAATCTGCTGTCTGCATAACTTGATGCTTAAAAATGAATGATCAACAGAGTAGAGAGGTACACCAATCACTGTGGCTGGGCCCACCATACCACCACAGGAGGCAGCAGAAACACCCAGCACTTTGGGACTTTGGGGTCACAACCTGTCAGTGTTGTCTCCACAACCCCTGCCCTACCTGCTCTAACTGCATCAAGTAGGGCATCCCTGGCTACTGGTGCAGTGATACTCTCAGGGAGCAGTAGTAGTGGAAGTGGTGATTTTGTCACCCAGCAGGTGCTGACAGGGAGATTAGAGAATATAACAGAGAGAGGCCTTAGAGCACATATCAGCAGGGTTGAATAGGTTCTGCTTCACTTTGCAAAGATGATGACATGTCCAGCACTGACCCAGGGAACTCCTGCAGGACACAGTGATAACAGTCCTGAGGGTGAGGTCTAGACTCTCACTGTTCCCAAGCTGGATATGGGCATGTTTCAAATATCCCCTACCTATCCCCAATCATGGTGTCCACCAACCTTTTGTCTCCATCCCTATCCTGTTCTGGCTTGTATGTCCTGTATGTCTGCACATGCTTCCTAACCTATCTACCTGGCAATATCTTTCTTAAACATCTTTTCCAACATTCTTTTTTCTCCCCCTCAAAAAAAAAAAATAATGGGCACCTGTCCAACAAAGAAATTACAACCCATACATAGCTCTCCACTTTACCTATATGTCATCTTAACACAAGTGATTTGGTCCAATTTGACATACAGCATTATTCTGTTGCTGTTACCCATCACTGATGTGATGACTCTGCAAAGTCAAGAAATTGTGTGTAAAATTGTACTTTAATGCTGTGAAGAAGTGGATAGTTATGGTGCTCTCCCACTACCCACCTGCAAAATCATATATTCTTTCCTCCTGTGTTCTAACCTCTGCTTGCCAGCCCCATTTTCACCACTGCTCTATCCACCCCTCTTTCACTCATTTAATCTGGTCAAAAAATTAGATTCACATACAACACACATGGCCAGAAATGGCCCATGCAAAAGCCTTCACTTTATCTCCTTAGCATTTGCTCAGAGTATGGCACAGTGCAGCAGTGCTGAGTAACAGTGAGCACTATTTTACTTCCTATTGGAAAAGCTAATGATTTCAATGTAGTCTGCAGTAGTCTGGTTACTTTTGCCCTAATCTACTTAAATCTGCTGTGCTATGGGAATACAAAGTACAGAAAGATAAAAGGCAGTACTGTAGAACAGTTAATGTAACGGTTCTTAGGCTGCTGGATGTAATAAAGTAGGAGTCCTTATGTGGCATGTTGAGATAATTACCCTGTTTGTAGCCTGATGATTTTGCATAGTATCATGTGTTCGATTACAGCTGTACATCATTTTATTAATTTATGACATTTCGTATTTTAACTGCAAATGTCTGAACTTCTCTTCATATAAAACATTTTCTTAACATACCATTTGAATAGTGCATCAAGACATCATTTTCCAAAACACTGCAGCCCAAACAAGGAAGCTTATTAAGCCAACCTTATCTTGATTTGGTATGCATGTTTATTGCACTCTCCTTCCCCTTATTTGTACCAATAACAAGCACTTTATTGTATAGAACATGAGAGATTAATGATGATTTAATGAGCAAAAGATAGCACATGATACAGATGTTCCTACATGGCCCACAAAATGTATTGTTGCTATTTCTCCCTACATCTGCCTCTGTCTCTCTCTCTTCACCCTTCTGCTTCACTAAGTTGTCACTGTGCTTCAGTTGTGTTATTTTAATGTTTTGAAGTAGTAATTCCTTTCTAATGCTCACATGTATAGAACGATTTTTGACTGATTTCAAGAGTTCTAATCCAGCCATTAGTTATGTGTTACTGATTATTTTTGGCACACTATTTTATATGTATATATAGGACGACACAGTGTCACAGTGGATGGTCTTATCACCTCACAGTAAGAGGTTCTCTAGTTGAATTCTCAGCTGGTGTGCCTTCTGTGTGGAGTCTGCATGCCCTCCCTCTGTTCATACAGGTTTCATCCCACATCCCAAAGGCAAGAAGTAGGTGGATTGGACATTCAAACTGGCCATAGGTGTGAATGTGTGGTAAGGAAGAACTACCATGGAAGGGCTAGCCACCTGTTGGTGTAAACATTGGCTCTACATGATTGTCATTGTTGAAGTGACTCCCTGACCCCACATGCAAAAATAGGAAAAAGGGGTTCTGGATAGATGGATTTTATTTCTACATGTTGTTATGAGCCACCATTATCCATCTTCTGTCATAAATGACTTTATCCTTGCCTCCGTCAAACCCTGTTTATGTATCTTCTCCTTTCCTTTATCATTAGTTGTCCACCTCTAAATCTGCACAATGTCTGATGCTGGGCAACAAATGTCGCTAAGGCTAAATTGAAGCACGCTGCTTATGACAATATCTTGTGATTTTGTTGCCTTCATCTGCATTACTCTTTTGCCATTTATGCCACTGTGCTAAGTTATGTTTGTTCAGTTTTATGTACTTTTCAACAAGCTGAAGAGTTGGATGTATAGATTGTGGTGGTTAATAGGGAAATGAAGATGCATATATACATTCAACTTTGTTGAAATGTGGTTTCAGATGTTAACTACCAGTAGTATGACTTCCTAAGTGGTGTGCTTAAAAATATTCAAGTGTAAATGTTTTTCTAGGAATGCTTTAAAGTTTTTAATACAAATGGATGAAACATATTTTAGGATGTGTTGTCTGACTGCAGTGACTATAAATGTTGACAACACCTTATTATTATCCTACTGCTATATTAATGTGCTTGCTACATACATATTGTGAAGCCTGTTTTGTATAGGTCTTTGGAGGAATGTCAGCATAGAGCAACATAGAGTACTGCTAATACTCATTCTAAGTTAAATACTTCAAGGTATTACTATATACATGCACTAACACTTTGCCATCAGCAGCACAACTCAGCTTTTCATCTCTGTGCTCAAACAGTGAAAAAAAAAAGAAAATCAAATAATTGTTGTTTTAGGCTGCACACCATTTATATGTCTGTATTACTTTTAACAGGTGATGTGATTTCAGAATGATGTTGACTCAGTTAATTCAATCATTTTATATATGTCTGCTCTACAGTATTTACCCTTGCAACTCTGTTACAAGTTTAGTTAACCTATTCTGACATAATACCTTACTGTTATTCTGCAGTGCACTGTCCTACATATGACTTGCATGTTTGTCTTGGCAATGTATACAATGCAAGTATGATATAATACAAGGGTACAATCATTCTGACATGAAGTTGCAGGAAAGTTTGATTGATAATCCAGACGTGTACAACAGCAAATGTCTATGGCATCTCATAATATAAAACATATTAATGTCCTTCACAGTAATGCAATGTACATGGAGAACATTCCCCCAGATTTACTATTCCTCCATGCAGGACTAGCTTAGTCCTGCATGGAGGCGGCCGTTTAGAATCAGGACAGCAATGCGCCATGCATATTAATGAGGCGCACTGCCTGAGCTCTTAATCTTACACGGAGCATGTAAAAATGCTGGGGGCATGTCTGAAAGCAGAGCTCTCAGAATATACACTCCCCAGCAATGAATAACAGCAGAAAGGGGTAAAAAATGAGCACGACCGCTCATAGGTGTCTGCAGATCCCCACCAACAGTCCCCCTCATGTACAACAGCAAGTACACAGAAATAAAATTAACAAACCTGTTTTTTTTTTTTTTTAAACTGATTAAAGCTAACTCGTAGGTGCATGGGTGTGCCCATTACATAGCTACAGTTAATGCAGCTTAAGTGGCTGAAGAGGATAACAAGGAAGATATATGCAAATGAAGCAGCATAGCAATAGTGTAGTGGGCAGAGCATTTGCCTTAAAAACAGGCGTTCCTGGTTCGAGTCCCACTGTAACACATTCCATTTTCCAAGGCAAAGCATGTTATGACTAATATTTATGTTGCATAACCCACTAAATAACATATATTTATGAACAGGAGTACTGCAGTAAATGCACATGTGAGGTGTCAGTATCATAATAAATAAAGCACTAGTAAGCAGGTTTAAGCACCAATAAGCAGTAGTAAACATATTTAAGCACTAGTAAGTGGGTTTAAGCCCATTTGCACAGGGGTAAGCAATGCGCACACAGGTTAAGCAATTCTGAAGCTATCTCTCTGTAAGCATATGTAACCAGAGGTTAGCATTGCTTACCCTCATGCAAACCTGCGCAAATCCACTTACAAATGCTCAAAAGTGCCTTAATCACTCTGTATCCAACAGCCCTTGTTCTGCTCATCAACAAAATAAACAGCCATGCAGGTCTTGAACCCAAGACCCCATACACTATAGTCATAGTAGTTAACCACCAAGCCATCACAGAAGTACAGAAGAATGAGGTATCAGCAAACAAGTCTTCATCATACTAAAATTAAACTGAACATGTGAAAGGAATCAGTATACAAACATGTGTGCCTTAACCCACTACATAACATAAATATGTGAACTGGATTACAGCAGTTAGCCCAGAAATCAGGTCTAATTGTAATAGAGTGTTGAGGTCCCCAATAAAACACAAGGACCCCATACAGTGTACATACACATGAATCATGGATACCAGGCATATATATAAGGTGTAATGAATAATAAATCAATGCCAAAAATGAATTAAAATGCAAAGTGTAATGTAAGCAATGCTAAGTATTGCACAGGCCAGCTTAGGAGGTGTAAGCAATGTGTAGGCTAGCTAACTCAGTGTGCCCAGAGGTATACCCCTTTAAACAATGCCAACCTTAGGTAATCTGGTTTGCCCATAGACTAGCCTTTTCAAAACCAGCCAATCATGGAAAAGGGCAGGAAACTGGCCCTACTTAAACCCAAGAGGCAGGAATACATCTCATAACTGCTTGTAGCTTCCCCTTGCAGGTACCATGTCAGGTAAGGGAGAAGGTGTGCGCTTTCGGACACAGCGCTGGTGCATCCAGGAGTCCAGAGTCATGGCAGGACTACTTGTCAAAGACTATGATCAAAGACTGCTGCAGGGACAGTTCCAGGGCTTCCAATATAAGGCGGAGACCTGGGACTGTCTCGCCCTTGACCTCACCAGTGCCACTGGCATACCCCGAACTGGTGAGCAGGTCAGGAATCACTATGCTGACCTAAAGTGGTGTAAGGGGGGCCCTCTTGGAGCAGTGGATCCAAGAGGCTAGAGTGGCAGGGGATGTTCCAGTTGTGTGTAAGCATCACCCCACTATGTGTGTAATAATTGCCAGCTCATGTATATCATGGATAGGTATGGCTAAATATTCTTCTTATGTCCCCCACAGCTGCAATGGAGTGGGCCGCAAACCAGGAGGCCCACATCAGTCACCTGGCGAGGTTGCAATGTGAGGCAGGTCAGTAATACTCATGCATTTACTGTCATAGGAAATAAAACTAAAAGTAGTAGTACACTAATTGCCTGTATAAAACCTGTATTGTTCAAGGCAAGTACTGCATAAACTGGATAATATGGCAGAAAGAGTCTCATATAGTGTGTATGTAAATAAAAGTGTAATAGCCTGACAATAAAGGTCTAACTGCTGGACTGCATGTGTATACTCTGGTATCATATGGTAATGTAAATTTGCAATCATGTAATAGTACTGTTGTATTAAGGACTATTACCCACACCGTGCACCATAAATTGAATGTGTAGGAATGCCTGTATATGACTGGTCTAATCCCCAGAGGCCATTTAGCACAACTGAGAGACACATAGACAGAAAACAGGGAAAATGCAGACAACAAAATCCGAATAGCACATGCAACTGAGATGTGAACTGTTATTTTTTTTAGCACACACAGCCATGGTTCGAATCCTGCCAGTGGTAGTAGTCTGCATACAGAATCATACCCCACAACTGTACAGATATGTCCGGAATGTCCAGTAAAGTGGCCTATATTTGTTGCCTATCGACCTGTCTCCCTGAGAAATCAGTGGGATGATCCCAGACATATAGGCAGCAAACAGGAAATACAACTGATTGACACACATCTATGAGAACAAAACTGGCACACTAGCAACTCCCCAATACCTTATGAGACTAAGAAGCCACATGTGTCCCATTTACATCCCAGCTTGTCCAGCTGTGGCCAGAGTGTGTACAGTAACAGAGTGAGATGTACGTGCATAATAGTAATGTGGAATCTGGTACTGTGTGTGGGAACATTCAGGTAGTGCTAACAAACAATTCTCCCACAGGTCTGTCCGATACCAACACTGTGCCCAGAAATACAAGAATGATACCTTGTTCTGGTTCTGTTTACATTGGTATTGCATGGCATTACGACTGATGCAGTTGCTCTGAATAATGAGGTATTACACATCACTGTTGCCCACACTGTCCTACAAAATATAACTGTCTAGGAAATCTGTATAAAAGTGTTGGAATACAAGATCAGAATGCAAAAGCACAGGAGATTAATAAGACAGAAAACAGATAGGAGATATACAGCAATATCTATATAGCAGACACAACTGTGATGGACAGTGTTTAAGTTGTAGCAGACATAGCCATGGCCTGAATCCTGGGAGTGGAAGTAGGCTGCATACAGAATCATACCCTACAACTGTACAGATGAAGCCAGAATGTCCAGTATATGGGCCCATATCTGCTGCCTGTCCCTCTGGTGAGTCTGGGGGATGATCCCAGATCTTTAGCCAGCAAACAGGGAATACAAGTGATTGTCAAACATCTATGAGAACAAAATTGTCATTGTAGCAACCCCCGAAACTATTAGGAGCGTAATAAGCCAAGTATGTCCTATCTACACCCCCATGTTGTTAAGCTGTGATCAGAGTGTGTACAGTAACAGAGTGAGATGTATGTGCATAATACTAATGTGTAATCTAGAACTTTGTGTGGCAACAGTCAGGTAGTGCTAACAAACATTGCTCCCACAGGTACTTCAGATGCAAACACTGCATTGAGAAATAAAAACCATTATAATCTGTACTGGTACTGTTCACTCTGTTATTTTAGGGAATTGTGAGTGTTGTAGTTTCTCTGAATAATAACGTATCACTGATCACTGTCACCCACACTGTGCTACATAACATAACTGTGTAGGAAAGCATGTATACGTGTGTATCAGGTCACTAAGGATTGAAAAGGGCAATATTCTAGATATGTCCCAGCACACCTGCATGTGGTCAACACATAACCAAAGTCTGTGCAGAAAGAGTTGGATAGCTATGTGCACAACATCAATCCGGAATCTGGGAGTATGTGTAGAAACAGTTAGTGTTAAACATTCCCTCCACAGGGGGTCTACTTTAGGATCTTGAAAGTTTAATAGCTTGAATGCATATAGATCAAATCATATGCATTGAACTATTAAACAATCGAAGTCCAAAAAAAAAAAAATACACACAAAAAAAATTTAAACTAGTGTAGACATGGGAGCAAGCCCCCCTGCACTCCCACACCCCCGCTACTTAAATATACCAACTCCGAGATCTCACTACATTGAAGTAAATGGAAATCTCCACCTATGGAGATTTCCGTTTACATTTTCGATGTTTTGTGCTTTCGGTGTACTCGTGTCGAACTCCACAGGTATACCACGTAAGAGGTGTATACGTCAGGTAAAACCAGTTCATGTATAACGATGATGACAGCCATATCACTGTTCAAACTAAGGGTATAGGGTAGTGTAGTAAGACTTGTAAGGCACAGATAGCACTGATTAGGAAAGTAATGTGGACTACAGGAATATACTAATTGTTAATTGACATCTTTCTCCTCCCCACTATATCTCCAACAATAATCAACATACCCACTCCAACTGGCATGTAATGAAACCTATGTTTTGATAATGTTCAATTGTTTGATAAATATTTTAATTGTTCCCATGCATGTGCTATATTGAATTATTCCAACATTGGTGGCATGGTGCCATCAATGTACCTGCATGCTGTTCTTATTACCACTGTGGTCCCATATATGCATGTGTTCTGTTAGCTGTGTAACTGTTCCATATCTGGTGTCTGGGTTAATGGGAATATCTATGCATGCTGTTATGCCTAACCCTGGAATGTGTTGACTATTACTAACCCACATATAATGATGAAATCTAAACACTATAGCATGTTTGGGAAGGCCGGTCCCAGCGGACCCACCTGTCCCACCTCAGCTGGCTGTGGCACCGGGCAGCAGCATGTCTGGGGCCCAACCCAGGACCTTCCTGTCCATTGGTCTTGCACCACCTTTGGGTGGAACTGTCTCAGGGGATGGGACTTGACCCCCCACTGGGAGTGGGCATGGACAGGAACCTGGGACCCATTGCCAGGTTAGGGTCATGGTGCATAGAGAGCTCAACCAGCAGCTTGGTGATCTTCTACACTAGCTCGAGGGCCATATGTCACTACTAGAGCGTCAGTCTGGCTCTGTGACTCAGCCCCCAGCACAGCCGCCATTGGGGCTGTGAAGGTGGAGTGGTGACTGCCCATGGGTGAGGACCTCATTCCCACTATTTCCACTAGGGGGCTCATGGACTTCTGATTTCCCAACACCCCTCCCCATCAAGGTGTTTACCCCCACAAGTGTCATATACTGCCCCTGTATGCATCTTGCTTGTCTTGTCTGTTAACCTACCCAACCTACCTCCCCTAATATACCTACTACTCATCCCCAACATCCCATTCTCACCTGAAAAAAAAAGGGTAAGCTGCTCTCTCAAAAAATCTCGCCCCATACATAGCTGTCCAATTAGTACACGTGTCCACTGGACACATGTAATCTGGTCTAATTGGCATCACAACTTATTATTGTTGTCCTCACCCCCTCCCAGGGGTTCGAGTGTCCAAATCTACCTCCAAATTCAGTGTATATGCACAGCTGTTGGTGTAGAAGAAATGTGCAGCTATGGACCTTCCCCACACCCTTCATGCACACCCCTAGCTATTTGCCTACTGTCTTTCCCTCTTTGTATCCCTTTTTCACCACTTTCCTATCAACCCTTTTTTCTTTTCTTTTAAAGAAATTAGCATGGGGGCAAGCGGGAGTAAGCACTTTTAAGCAGCAGTAAGTGGGGTTCAGCCTGTTTGCGCAGGGGTAAGCAATGCCTACACAGGTTAAGCAATTTAGAAGCTGAGTATAAAAAACTGTAACCAGACGTTAGCAGTGCTTACCTCCACGCAAACCCACTTACAACTTCTCAAAAGTGTCTTAAACACTCTGTATCCAATGGCCCTTGCTCTGCCCAGCAACAAAATAAGCAGCTTCTGCAAGGCTCAAACCCAGGACCCTCCACACCATAGCCAAAGTGATTTGCCACTAAGCCATGTCAGACATAGACAACCCTGATGTTTTCACAAACATATCATCCAGCCCAGTCATTCAACAGTACAGGGAATGTATTCCAACATGTAGATGTATGTGTGTGTGTATATATATTAATATCTAAAAAGATACAACATATCTATCTATCTATATATATATATATATATATATATATATATATATATATATATATATATACAAATGCATACATCTATAGATATAGATGTCTATATCTATATGTCTAAATATATACAGCAAGTTATATATATGCAAGCAGATATATATATATATATATATATATATATATATATATATATAGGTATATATGGACATACATCTCTAGATAACAATGGGAGCATAACAAAAGCATATATGTCCACATGCACTGATAATGGGGTTGAGAGGCCCCAAACAACATATGTCTTGTATGAATAGGTATACCCCCCACAGACAAACAAGTCCACCCTGCAATACACTACCGAGTGTTGCAGATCCCATAAGCAGGACCTGAATGACATGGGCACAAGATGTTAACAGTACTCCATTCCACCTGTATGATGTCAGGCTGGTATCAGTAACATATCATGCATTACAGTCTGGCTCCCATAGGTAATGTACAATGTGGACGCGATCAGCATCCCTAGGATACATATACACAGACACATATATGGAGATACGGATACAGATATATATATATATATATATATATATATATATATACATATATATATATATATATATATATATATATATATATGTGTGTGTGTGTGTGTGACTAGACATACACATGCCGAACAAAAACTAAAACTACAAAAGCGTTCAGGTGAACAACGAAAATGCAACAAGTAAAGAATGCTTTGTCCTCAGTGTCATGAAATGCCAAACTCCAGATAATGTGAGCCACTACGTGAATAAATGAAATCTCCTCGAGCACTTAAAATAATGCAAAGGTTTATTGTAAAATAATCCAACTGGTTAAGAGCTTTCACTCGCAACAAGGCGAGCTTCATCAGAACAACATTCAAAAAACTGTTAGCATTTAAATAAACTTGTTGGCGCCAAAAGCGCTGAAATTAAAAGAACATGCACCTTGCTGGAAAACCTCGATTAACTCATTCAAGTGCAACAACAGGCATAATATGTCCTACAATCTTAAAACATATTATAAAAAATATAATATATGTACTATTATGTGACATAACTTATTCACTAAGTTTAACATTTTTTTGTGCACATGCAGAGATATATATAGTAAGATACATATGTAGAAGGTGCACACAATATGGAACAGCCACTATGACTACAGTTAACACCTTAACAACTGGACACTGTATGAGCCACCCATACAAAAGACAATCATTGCCTGCAACATATACCCACAGAGAGGTCATAGTATATAACACCACACAGGTTTGCATAAATGGAAAACCTTTATTTGTGTACTATTAGAGTTGTATATGCTATGTCATATAGCTGTTTAGACACTGACATCCATATAAACAGAGTAATGCAACTGTGAAACAGTTATACTAATGCAGTAGTCTGGAAAGGTTTACAAATGTTGCTGTCCAGATAAAGCCCTTCAAATAGTACAATAGTAAACGCAGACTGGGCCACAGGATACCAAACAATCAACAGTAAGTAATGCAGATGTATAGTTCAGCAGCCTCCATCTACACTCTGTACACAATCACTAGGTGGTAAAGACCTCAGATGACACAATAGGATGTAACTGTTACATGACAAGGCATAACTGACACCATCACAAGCACACTGGCGAACAGAACAGTCTGTATGGCAGGAGGCAGTAGGCCTGCATTAACCCAATGTATGAAATTAATTTAAATATAGGTGAATTGTATGGTAATGTAGATCCAGCTACCTTAAGGTAGCTCACCCCTGATACCTCCACATGTTGTAACAGCGTAGCTTAGTTATGGTGCACTCCCCCTAGACTCAATAATACAGGGCCATATACCAATGTTACATACACTGACCTCTGGAGTGCGTACGGGCACACATGTATTGTGTAGGTGAAGCCCACACATATATGGCCCCAGCCCCACCATATGTGTGGGGCATACAACAGCAGTGGACTGATGGCAAGAATGGCAGCATGACATACTCACAGTCCACTACAGAACAACACCTGACAGCATGTCATATGTGCAAAGCTTGGTATGTAGGTAGAGGACAGAGGCTGGAACACAGGCCCATATGTGGAAAACTGTTGTCATACACTAAGCAAGTTGCTGGTGTTACAGGATAGTCTGCAACATACCCTTAGTCAGGGATTTGAGATTAGAAACATAAGTGGATGTGGTCATGTACTGATAACACACACTCTACCAGTGAAATATCTGACACAGGACCTGTATGGTGGACAGACAAAACATAATAGGTACACCTCTGGCCATCGAGAGGATAGGCCCACACTTGAGAGCTAAGCAGACAGACTGCATTCCAAGGTAAACTAGTATGCACACACAAACCCTGTAACACCAGTACTATACAAAGCATAACAACTCTACTCACACTCTGTCTGTAGTGCTGGAACCTCCTACAAATATGTAGCTGGCCTGAGTGTGCAGGTTCTCTTGTAAGAGGTATTGCTACCTGCTGTCTGTAACACTGATGCCCACACACAGGAAGGATGTCCATCACATGGGAAAGGTAAAGGGACCACACAAACATGATGTAGGGATTTATAGTATGTGGTTGCCATGACAGTGGTAATTGGAAGTACTACACAGGAAGCTGCAGGCAGTTAACAAGTGGAGGACACCAACTGGTGCAGAGGCCATCACTTGATCATGTGCATCACCAGAAAGAAAAAGAGAAAAAAAAAAAAGCCTAAGGCCCGGGGGGACAACATCCCCTGGGATGGTTCCACCTGATGGTATTGCTGGACCAGTACATGAAGAGGCCCCAGGTTGGGACATACATGTGATGTGGCCAGGTATCATGGGCAGATTGGTTTGGAGAGGTGGTTCAGCTGGCCAATAGTACATATACATGTTATTCTGTCACTGTTATAGAACATATGTTGGTAGTAATAGTCTACAAAATCCTGGAACATATCCAATAGCATGCATAGATATCCCTAATAACACAGAATGTCAGATATGCAGCAATCCCAAAGCAGCCATACCACAGGTATATATAGAACCATAGTGCTGCTGACAATGGCATGCAGGTGAATAGTCTGTAACAGGCCAGCAATGATAGTGTCCACACAGGGAACATGGCTACACTCACATAGCAGAAAGTGTGGTACAATACAATATCTGTCCCACTGGTAGGTAAGCTGTAGACATACCTAATGAGTTGTCTGTACAGTTTGTTGAAGCTGATATGGTGGGGGAGGTGACAGAGATGTGTATTACATACTGTGGTAACCTTGCTGTATTAGTTACTCAGACCTGTTTCCATCTTTATGTCTTTCAACCAAGAAGTCACATGCACGCTTGCCTACCTATTCAACAGCTGAGAATGATGTGCTTATATCACACCTGATCCAGCACTACCCAGTGCTGTTTGCCAGGGCTGTCCATAAACAGCAGGAGTGGACCACCCTGTGGAACAACCTAGTCCACAGGGTCAATGATGTCGGACTGCACAACCGCAGTTATGAGCAGGTCCAGCATCACTGTACTGACCTGCTTCACAATGCCTGTCAGCATGCTGCTGCAAGTCTGGGGGGATCACCTCACCACAGGGGGGGCCATGCCATCCATCCCCCCCTGGCACATCTGGAGGAGCTCCTGGCCAGCCTCGTGGCACCTTCCCGTCTGGCCAGACACCAACCGCTGGAAACCTTTTTGGATGTGGGTGGCACCCACACACCAGCCGAGGAGCATGCAGGTAAGGATACAGGGCACATCAGTAGACCACTGTTGTGTATACATCCGCATTGGTACAGGTAGATCATGCTTATCTGACATCTCATAGATATATTGTGCTTCTGCGTTGTAGTGATAAACAGATGTCCAGATGTGGTAGTATTGTGGAAATGTACCATTGATGTATTGTAATACTGTACCCACCCTGTAGCACTGCCACAGGTGTGGCCACTGACATTGCATCTGTCACCCTCTTATGTAGGTCCATCTGGGATACCACCAAGGCAGCAGCCTGTAACTGGTGAGTCACTGTTGTGTATACATCCGCATTGGTACAGGTAGATCATGCTTATCTGACATCTCATAGATATATTGTGCTTCTGCATTGTAGTGATAAACAGATGTCCAGATGTGGTAGTATTGTGGAAATGTACCATTGGTGTATTGTAATACTGTACCCACCCTGTAGCACTGCCACAGGTGTGGCCACTGACATTGCATCTGTCACCCTCTTATGTAGGTCCATCTGGGATACCACCAAGGCAGCAGCCTGTAACTGGTGAGTATGGTTTATGTAGATGCTTGCCAACACACCGGGTATGTAATGGCGATGGCATATTCCATGCACACATCTAACACACCTACCATGAATGCATGCTGTACATGTGCACGTATTGTTGCTGTGAAATGCATGGCATCACAGGGGTGACCATGATGGGGTATTGGAAGGGTATGTCAGACACCTGCATGATAACTAACATCCTGTCATTGCAGAATGTGTCCACAGGGAGTAAGATAATGTTGGGAGACATGGCCTACAGTAGGGACATGTTCGGACCAACACCCATATACAGTGCAACACCAGTGTATATACCTGTAGGACAATGGCAACTGCTGCAGAGATACTCTATGGCATAAGGCATTACAGTAGTCCACATTATCAGCTGGGTATAGGCTTTAACATGTGGTGTTCAGTGTATGGGACACTGCAAAGTGACACACATGTGTAGGGCTTACTTCTCATGCATCTGCATAAAGGCTGAAGGAGGGGGGTTGTCAGCATGACACACCAGTGCACTGCAGCAGGGATCCTAAGGATGCTATGAATGGCTCTATCTGCACATAGTCAGGTTCAGGACCTGTGGCAGCTGTAACCCTACCCCCACAGAAATTGTAATGGCAGTGTGTGAACACCATGGGATATGCACATGAGTAGACCTTGCAATCATGCAGAATAGGGGGACATGTGCGAGGCAGAGTGAACATACACTGGCAAATGCAGAAATCCCACGCTGGTACACCCCTGCCAGGAGCAGTGACTGCTGTAGTAGACACAACAAGAGGTGTGATAAACCATCATGGTAAGGGTGTGCCACATATGCCCACACAGTGTGTATGCATCGCGGTCAGCAGCAGCACACCTAACACAATCTGTACACACTGCATGCGAAAGTACAGGACATATGTCACATATCGGGCTCATGTACTACGAAGATATGCGGTAATGTGGTCCTATGGCAGATTAAGGATGGGTGCGTCAAATCAATAAAGATGTGTACAGCCCCCATAGCCATGGTATGTTCTGATGGTTGTCAGTGTAAGAGTATTGGATTGATCATACATGGTCCACTGATGTTGACAGCTGTAAATCAGGCATCAGGCATTCACCAATGACAACTGCCCACATATCATCGCAGGTATGTGTTGCTGAAAAGCATAGGAGCTGTGAGCATTAAAGCTGACATAGCTGACATAGTACTACACATTCCACAATGGGTAGTACACCTGTGAGGTGTGGTGCACAGTACATGGCAGGGTGCAGAACATGTGCACAGCAATACTGTGTACATGGGTGAAGTGGTATCCAGGGAAAGGGGCATCACCTAGTGACACAGCACAGGCATCATATATTACAGTTATCACATGATAGGCTGCATGAGCAGCATATCTGGCATGTACTGAGCATTACATACACATGCCATACCAGTTCATGATATTATGCATAGAACATAGTATTCCACACATATGCTCATGATGTATGAACATACAGAGGGTGCATACCAAATGACAGCAGTGAGGCCATGTAAAACCACTACACACAAGACAGGCAGGTAATGTAGTAACAGGTCTTGTGGTGTGTTTGCTTGTGTAGGCATTTAGAGGACTGATATGTTAAGGAGTGGTATCAATGCGTGTATGTTAACAAGTGTGATGCAGGATGGGGTACCACATGGACGTATACGTGGGGCTGTCTGTACAGCCATGGACAGGTAGGTATTACGGACGTGTGTGCGTGAGTGTGTGCATGTGTACGTGTGTGTGTGTGTGTGTGTGTGTGTGTGTGTGTGTGTGTGTGTGTGTGTGTGTGTGTGTGAGTGTGTGTACTGTTAGGCAATGCTGTACACATTGTAAAGTGCATTTATGGTTTTCCCCCACAGGTGGCAAGGTGGATCAGGGTCTCTCCTGCATGGAATCTGATGTTGGTGTCCATACAAACACTGAAGATGATGATAGTACTGTTGAGGCACAGGTGGGGTTGTCAGGGACCGACACTGCACCAACATTTGGCATCCATCTTTTAGCCATCCCCCAACCCCGCACACAGTTTCAGTGCCTACACATACCCCATCACCAGTGGCCATAGTGGAGGGACAGCTGGCGTTTGGTGGCAGTGCACAGGGAAGTGTGGTAACCATGCCTACTGTGTCTGGTTGCAGCAGGCATAGCCGGATATCCAGCAGGGCACCACATAGGCGGATGTCCCAGGGTGCTCATGGAGCAGCCACTGGACTTCATGCTCCTGGCATAGGTGACATAGCTGGTACCAGCAGGTTCATGTTACAGGCTGTCATGGCGGTGCAGGCATGTATGGAACGTTACACCAGGCAGGGCCTAAGGCTGCAGAGGGCTGCTCTTGCATCTGTAAGTGACAACCTTCATGAACTGTCAGTTGCCATCCATGCTTATACCAAGCTCACGGATATATGGGATAGTGAGATGATGGACCTCACCAGCCATGGTGTGACCGTGCTTCAATGTGTGGTAGGGATGCAGTGACGCCCACATGGATGTGGGCCAGCAACACCGACAGCTGGCAGTCAACGTGGCATGCTAGGACACCAAGGGGATCCCATAGTGGCAGTAGCAGCCCCGGCAGTGTGGGGGTGCGCTGTCCACACCACACCACAGTAGGTCACGTGCACGTGGTCCTGGCCAGTCCCAGGAGGGACCTGGTACCATCGGACAATTGTCATCAGAAGGTGAGAGTAGCACATTGAGGCCTGTACCTGGATGTGCCCATGGAACTCCAGCAGGCATAGTCCACGTGTCCATGGCCAGAGGCAGTGAACTGTGCACTTTGCCAGGTATGGTCTGCAGCTGTCCATAAACACCTGTGTAGGGCAGCCGCATGGCAGAACTGTGTCCATGCATACCCACACACTATGCAAACAACCTAGGGCAACCCCATACCTACACACACCACATCACCTCACCCAGCTCACCCCTCACCCACACACATGGTGTCAAATGTATGGCCCACCCTCGACCTCTGGCAAGCCAACATCACACCCTGTGCATATGATAATACCTGTGTCACATCCCTGTCATCCATACCATCAATGCAGGTACAGGCTTATATGGTTCTGATGCACACAGTGACTGTACTACAGTGTACCACAATACTGCAGTGTAACATGTTGTAGGGAGTAGAGTGTAATGCATATATGGCAGGTAGTGTAGCCATCAAGCAATGATGCTTTATAGCTGTTAGTAACACTGGTTGGTTGTGGTCTCTATAATATTATCCATTTGTGTTGTAGGTGTACATATGTCAGCACATGTATGCCCTGTGCATATGATGATACCTGTGTCACATCTCTGTCATCCATAACATCAATGCAGGGACAGGCTGATATGGTTCTGATGCACACAGTGACTGTACTACAGTGTACCACAGTACTGCAGTGTAACATGTTGTAGGGAGTAGAGTGTAATGCATATATGGCAGGTAGTGTAGCCATCCAACAATGATGCCTTATAGCTGTTAGTAACACTGGTTGGTTGTGGTCTCTATAATGTTACCCATTTGTGTTGTATGTGTACATCTGTCATTACTAGGATGCCCTATGCATATGATGATACCTGTGCCACATCCCTGTAATCCATACCATCAATGCAGGGACAGGCTGATATGGTTGTGATGCACACGGTGACTGTACCACAGTGTACCACAGTACAGCAGTGTAACATGTTGTAGGGAGTAGAGTGTAATGCATATATGGCAGGTAGTGTAGCCATCCAGCAATGATGCCTTATAGCTGTTAGTAACACTGGTTGATTGCAGTCCCTATAATGTTATCCTTTGTGTTGTAGGTGTACATGTGTCAGCACGAGGATGGTCTGCAGTCATATTCCACAATGGGGTAGGTCACTGTGGTGACATCATGGCTGTGAAATATCTGGGGTACAGTTGAACACATGTCACAGATTACTAAACCGGTTATTGCCTGTGCCACATGGACAGGTGGCCCACTGAGGCTTGTATACCCTGCAACCCAATGTAGACCCATCCACATACATGCACACTGTTACCTGGCAACACTGGGACTAGACCCTCTCCTAGCTATGTAGTGATACTGAAGTGTGTGGCTTACATTGCACACACCGCACAGCATTTAGGGTGAGGTATGTCCCAGGTTGCATGTTACATGCAGAACATCCCCAGACATGTACAGTTTGCTAATGGGGGATGTAATGACTGTATTTGGACAATACGTAGTGTGACATACTGTCATATACACATTTACAGACACATAACAGCCAGACACATATTTGAGATACCAGGGCCTATCGCTGCTAACTAACTTGACTGTGTGTCCAATGTGTTACAGGTAGGCTGCACACATCACATGCATAACTGGCTTGGATTGTGGTAACAGTTACTTGCATGGTTGATGGTGACAGTGGACATATACCGGGTGTACCTTGGTGTAATGACAGTGTACACAGCATCCACATCCCCCAGTGGATATTGTATTCTCTGAAACCCATGATGACACGACTGTGATACAATCCATAGTATACCCCAACAGTGGTACTACAGGGATATGCATCTCATGCACATGCCACACGCGTAGTAGGGTGTTGCGTTGTCATGCCTTGCCTATGGGCAGCAATAACACTATCTGTACTACTGTGTGGCAATGGGTATTGTAATAGGAGTATGTGGCCTCGGAATGCTGTACCCTACAGATATATGGACATGCACAACTGCACACACATATGCCAGAACACAATGGGTATCTCATGCCTATCAACCAATTTGTACAACACTGCTGTACTGGTACTGCAAGGCTCATGTAGCCAGTATGGGTGGAGCTTAACAGGCTACATGTAATGTCCCATACAGCAGCAGCCACAACTGACTATGGCAGTGGGTGTTGCAGTGGTTGTGAAGGCCCTCATGGAATTCCCAAGTACAGGTGTGCTAACACACTGACACTGCTGTACTCAGTCATGCACATGTACACATGTGTCTGTACAGGGGTGTATCCCTGCAAGTGGTCATAGCTGTGTACCTAGCTATTGTCAAAGGAGAGATTGGTTGTCTAGGGGTTGTGTGTATAGTGTTATCCTGCCACCTGACCGGTGGCAGTGGGCAATCTATTGACAGACACTACTGTCATGACCCTCAGGGTGAGAATGACATGCATCAGGCAATCCTCAAGGTGCCTCCTGCACATGGCCACTGAAGTGATCAAGCTGACATGTATGCAACATGCATTACAGCACATGGCTAGTGTCTGTGATGGAGACCTGTACCCAAGCATGTTTGGTTGACTGCGGTAGTGTAGTGGAGGTACCTGTGGCATGTGGTGCATACAGGGTGACATCTCCTATATGTGCCACTTCTTACACAGCTGGGCAGACATGTCAGTGTCAGTCAAGCTTAGGTTGTCTGTACATATCCCACCTGGATACCTGCCATCTGCACATCTGTACAGAGACTGACAGTCATCAGCTTGGCAAGTAGCTATGCAGTAGCAAGAGTGTGTTGACAGATAGACGTCTAACAACAATATGTATGTCATAACTACATGTCAGATGTCCTCACTAACGTGCTGTACAGATGGTAGTCTACACTTACATTCCACATGATGGGTCATTATCCAGTAAGGGGTATATACTGTGACAGAACTCACATACAAGGGATACAACAGGGAGGCCCTGGTGTCCAGCCATGCCTGCAGGTGTGCCTGTTGTCAGTACTCCATTAAGCACTCTGCTCTTGTATGGGTTAGCACTGTCAATAATAGTACTGCCATGATACACTACATGCCAGTGTGACAGCACGTACCCTGGGCTACTACGCCTGTATGTAGCACATTCACATGGATAACAGTGCTGTACAGGCCTCGTATATGTCTGTGTCCCAAACATGACACTCACACCCCTTGCTACTGCAATGACAGCACATAGATGCATGTATTTTACATGGCATTGTATACACTTATTACAGGTTATCAGACTGGGTGGTGTGTCCTGGTTACCAGGGCTAAGCTATGCTTAGCAAGTATCAACATTGCTGCAATATAACAGATTAGCGGATTTGTGCACTGGTAAGTGCTGCCTACACTGTGTAAGCACCGGTACGTTTACCCATAGTTCAGCACTGCTTAGCTTCATACAAACTCACTTAAAGCAGCACAAAACTGAATTAACCACACTGTATCTGACAGCCCTAGTTCTGCCCAGCAACAAAATGAACAGCCCTTGAACCCAGGACCCTGTACACTGAAGTCACAACACTTAACCAGTATGCCATGATCACTGTGAAGATAGCTGTTGTTTTACCAATATAGCTGTCAATACACATATTGAGTAGTATTGAATAATTCTGTTCTGCCAATGGTGTTCCTGTTTCTGTTAAGTTTTCATTTGTGTTTGAATATATAGTATTGAACAATTGCCTTTAGTTCCAAAATTGTGTAATCCTTGTTATTAATATGACTGTTGCATCACATATGTTGTTTATCATAATGTGCACATAGCAGATACATAAGGTGAGATACATCTGGGAGGTTATACACAACCGTGAGGTTTACTCATGACAGGAATATGGTTGTATACGTATCATAAGTGTATATATGTCTACATGTACATACACATGTATATTCATACATATGTCTGTATACACATCTGTGTAGTGCTACATATATATGGCCATGTGTACATCTCTTTGTGTGTACACACACACATATATATATATATATATATATATATATATATATATATATATATATGTGTGTGTGTGTGTGTGTGTGTGTGTATATAGATATAAGTATATGTATATATAGATATATGTCTATATAGCTATATGTATGCACATCTTATGTGTACAGATATGCCTAGTTATTTTGGTATATACGTAAATATCTATAACAATATGTGCATACATATCTATGCAGATGTACCTACTACTGTCAATATATATGTAGATATCCATACATATATGCGCATATGTATCTCTATCTGTATATGTGTAGACATATATTGCTCTGTAGATGTATATATCTGGGTGTTTATATGTATGTATGTATATATATATATATATATGTATGTATATATATATATATATATATATATATATATATATATATATATATATATATATATACATACACATATACATCTATATATATCAATATGTATATGTATATGTGTATATATCTATATAGATATCTGGATAATTATATATACATATATTTTCACCATATGTCCTGAACATGGAGTGTAGCCCTACCTCAGCCCCTATAGTCCCAACTCCATAGTGCAAGGGGATGTCAGGTGTGTATACCAGGTATATTTGTAGACTATTGCTACTGTAATAGGGATTGTCTTCACAGACGTGGTGTGTGTGGGAGGTCACATCTGCTTTTAACATGTGCTCTATTGACTACTGACAGGCATCCTATGGACATCATAGTACAGTACCGCTGCTAGCACGTAATGCTCCTGTGGACTACAGCAGAGATATTGGCTAATATATGTGGACATTCTGACACACTCTGGACAGTCCAGAGGTGTACACAGAACCCCTTAGTGCAAGACATGTGGACCAAGCCAGACAATGTGGATGTTAACAGCCATGTAGATGGATATAACACGTAATGACTGGTATACATTTGCCCCCATAGGTTATGCAGTCACACACCCCTGTCTGTCCTGACACATAATAACCACTGGTCCAGAGGTGCCATGGTCACATACTACCCACTAGATATTCACATACATCTGTACAGCATCCCACTGCTCTGTATGACATACATGACTATTAAGGGAGGACCGGCAGCCATACATCTGGCAAGTATCTGGACATGACATCTCACTGGGTATGTACACTAAGCTGCTAGGCATGTAACAAAGCACTGCGCAGGCTACAGACAGACTGGCTCAACACTGGCCTACATTTCCTATGTGGGAATGCACATGTACCTGCATATATAGCAGGCTCTACAGGCATGTCACAGCACAGAGTATGATACTTCAGTGTGAAAGTGCATAACCACAGCCAATGTGAACACAGCCACAGCCACGTATGGTAAGCTAGAGTTATATTACAGTATATGGACTATTTGTTCAACACCATCCTCATATGTGCCACTAACACACTAACCCTACATGTACTGGGCCACTTTACATTGTGGTCTGATGCCTGTCTGTGGTAGGGGACATGTGTGTGTATGGCCCTACAAACATGTAAGACGATAGGGTAACATACAGTGGAGCAGCATGTAACATCAGATAGAATGGGACCAAGAACAATGACATCTACCTCAGTATGTACATGGGCCAAAGTACATATTATCAATACACACACTATCGACATTCACCTTACGTACACAGACCTCAGTACTGTACACACAACCACATAATGTCTCGGTGATGTAATCAAATATAACCCCTACTATACATAACATGTGTAGGAGTCTGATATCTCACTGGCTTGTTATCAGTTATGATGTCACTAATTATGGTGTACAGCACATATGCACCTCTTACTGCATGACATATGTACAAAGGTTGACAGATTTGTGGCTGGAGGTACATAAACAGGGTCAATATTGAAATGTTGCTGTGATAACCTTATACATTTACTGTTGTATCAGGGTTTGTTGCAACATATGTCCTATGAGAGATATGAAGTCAGTAACTCTCACGGCTGTCACCATCTACAGACTGCAATCCTCACACTACCTTCTGCAATCCACAGATAGGTGCTCTGTGGGGAACACATGAAACAAAAGGCACCACACACTGCCAGTCTGCAGATGACCCTACAGAAAGGGTTCCCTCATAAACATAGCACTGACATGGCAGTTATTAAAACATGTAGGACAGCCATATTCACAAACACCCTGTTAAACAAACATTACTCCAAATGCAGTATAGCAGCACTTACAGTCTGTAGTCAGGTCAGGCACATCCCCCTCCTGTGTGTTGCCCTGTTTCCACAGTGTATGTTATTAGAGGTAAATCATAAATCCATCTTAAATGCTGTTTGCCAAACAACAGAATGAGTTCCTGCTCACAGTGAATGAAAAAGCCCAACACCAACATGATGTTCCTAGATATTGGAGTGTGTTTCCATGCAATTGACAATGGGAATGTTACCACAGCTGTTCCACATGCAATCAGCTAGAGAAGGGCTGCAATTCGTGCAGAGGCCATCAGCTGATCATGAGCATCACTTAAAATACACATGCTGCTGCCTAAGCAAAGCAGGTGTAGGTCTCCACATCCACCCAAGAGGGAGTGAGAGAGGCAGACAGAGGCAAAGTAAAATCAGGGAGGGGTGGGAGAGTAAAACTTAAGGTTGTTTGTGTCACACACCTACTAGAACAGGGTATCAAACCCCTGATGACTATGTAGTACTATCACATTTCTATGCAGTTATCAGATGCGCCTCATAGGTTACATGTTGAGGAGCCCTCAAAACGTTTATGTGATGGTGAGTGGCATCTGCAACAGGGATATGGTAGCTATACGGTAGGTGTAGTACACATGCCTGTCCGCATGAACAAGTGCCAGTATCAACACAGCCACACTCTCACAGACATGCACACACATTGACACACTTGTCAGAGCCAGGAATACAACTCATCACTAATGAGATTGCCACAACACATTACTGTGCAGGTATCACATGCATTACAGGGGTCATACAGAGGTTATATTGGCAAAGGGTATGTGGAGGTGTCTGACATTGGACAGCATGCTTCAGTATGCTAACGGGAGTTCTAGTGAATGTGAATATGATCATATGCATCATACAACACGCACACACACACACACACACACACACACACACACACACACACACACACACACACACACACATATGGTGCCAGTACTGACATGCATGGGTGCATTGCTTCATGGGTGTGAAGTGGTCAACTGTGCCAGACAGCTATACAAGGCTAGTTGATGGGTATACCTTGGCATCAGCCCACATGACAATGGTCTGCATTGTGGCTCAGGGGTGTAGTTTCTGAATTTACCCACACAGGTGGATATTGTATTCACCATCCAGTCACCTGGGTGACTATTGTGTATGGCCAATGCTGTGCAATGCTTGCCATGTATGTGTTCCTTAGTCCATGACATGTATGGTGTCTAGGATGTGCACACCTTCCACATGCATGTACAATGACATGTGGAACTGTACCTGGGGTGTCTGGCCCATGTTGTGTACACAGATTGGTATCATCAGATGTGTCAGTCCTGGCCTCATGTGGTGGGAAATAGTAATGGACAGCAGGTTTACCCTGCACATACATTGATAGCATGATACCAGCATTTTCTGGTTTCAGTGGCATCTGTCCATACAGGGCATGTTTTCAGGCATGGCATGTCCTTTGTGGGTCACATTTGATAGCACCACAGGTGTTGCAGGTGTCCACTGGGGAACATGTGTAAGGTGCACTGTCGGCATGTACGTGCCTATTGGACAGATGGACAGGGTGCCATGCCCTCTGTAGCCTACTACAATCACACCATGATTACTATCAGTGGGCAATATGCAGGGTACTATCAACATAGCGGCTGTTGCCTAGGCAAGTGAGTGTGTCTATGAGACATGGATTGAGAGTGTTCTCTGGGTAATACTAGGGTTGCTAACTTTGTTTGCCTGGCCTTGATGTCACATGTAGGGGCATGGATTTGCACTGCAGCCTCTCGGCTATTTCACATCTGTTATCCCTGTACATTGGACATTGTGATATATACTAGGGCCACCATATAAGAAATTTGCAAAACTCCCTCCACATAGAGTCCAGTTGTTACACACTCACAACCACCTCCACACAGGATATGAGTTAGCAAACACACACACACACATACACACACACACACACACACACACACACACACACACACACACACACACACACACACACACACACACACACCTGTCATGTCTGGGATTAGAACTCCTACCTAACTAGTTTATTGCTCTACAGCACTCTGCAGTTATAGGATGCGTCATGGAGATTAAGGGAGTACTCCTTCCCCAAAGGTGTATTTCACAATGAATGATGTCAGCAGGATTGTCAAAGTAGGGCATTTGAATTGCAGTGATTGTGGATAAATCATTGATTAAACCCTATTTAAAAACAAGACGTTTATAAAAGCTGCTCATATTGTTTGTTTTATTAAAAACTCTGTACTTGTTTTGTGTATATATCTGTTTTAATGATTTTTACTTCACTGATGAAATGTCAGTTTGTGTATTAAATTGTTGGGGTTAGCAAGCTGTAGTATGTCTCTGGTTAGATACCTATTATTATGCTGTCTCTTTAACTTGAGTGCTGAATAGATGTAATCAATTAATTACAGCAACTTGCAGAGCTTAGGAAGTATATAAAGTGGTTTTAGCTTATGTTGTTTCATTCATGGTCTGAAGAAGCATCTGTGATGTGAAAGCGCTAACCGTGTTAAAGTTCTTTATATTATTTCTGCCATGTTTCTCCCTCTGATTCATTTTATGAAGAAAATGTGTTTGTTGGTGTGAGAGGGAGTTAATTCAGAGTGGCTACACTATTGACTTTCATTAAAATGCATTGCTCCCTATACAGACATTGAAACTCACACAAAACATCCACAACTGCTATGTGTGGGAATAGAACCCCTACCAGAGTTCTATATCACACTATAGTATGAAGCTGTTATAGGTCACACCACAGGGATTAGTGGAGTATTCCTTCCCCAAAGGTATATTTCACAATGAATGACATCAGCAGGATTGCCAAAGTAGGGCATTTGAATTGTAGTGAGTGTGGCTAGGCTAAAATGCATTGCTCCCTACACAGAGACGCACACATGCACACACAGAGTTACCAAGTCTGGGATTAGAACTCCTACCTAATTAGTTTGTCACACTACAGCAATATGCTGTTATAGGAAGGGCCATGAAGATTACTGGCCTACACCCTTCTGAAAGGTGTATTTCACAGTGTATGACATCAGCAACCTTAACAAAGTAGGGCATTTGAATTGTAGTGAGTGTGACTAGCCTAAAAAGCATTGATCTCTACACAGATGGTGACACACACACACACACACACACACACACACACACACACACACACACACACACACACACACACACACACACAGTTGCCATGTCTGGGATTAGAACTCCTACTTAACTAGTTTATCACACTACAGCAGTATGCAGTTACAGGACATGCCACAGAAATTACTGGGCTTCAGTTTTCCAAAAGGTGTATTTCACAGTGTATGACATCAGCAGCCTTGAAAAAGTAGGGCATTTGAATTGTAGTGAGTGTGACTAGTCTAAAAAGCATTGCTCTCTACACAGACAGTGTCACACAGACACAGTTGCCATGTCTGGGATTAGAACTCCTGCCTAACTAGTTTATAACACTACAGCAGTACACAGTTTTAGGATGCACCACACATATTACTGGGCTACAGCTTTACAAAAGATGTATTTCTCAGTGTATGACATCAGCAGCCTTGACAAAGTAGGGGATATGAATTGTAGTGAGTGTGACACATTGCTCTCTACACAGATGATGACACACACACACACAGTTGCCATGTCTGGGATTAGAACTCCTACCTAACTAGTTTATCACACTACAGCAGTATGCAGTTATAGGCAGCACCATGGAGATTACTGGCCTACACCTTTCACAAGAGTGTATTTCAAAGTGGATGACCTCAGCGGGCTTGTCATAGTAGGGCTATGGGGAGGGCAGTGTGTGTGCATGGGCCATAACCCATTCATCTAGAGGTTAACACACAACATGCAGGCACATGCAGAGCTATATTCCACAGGTATGTGTATACAGCTGCTAGATGACTACTTCCTTGTACAGTCATGTTGCACAGTTAGCACTTGCACCACATAGTCCATAATGCTGACAGATACCAGTAGCTAAGGTCTACAGTGAGTGATATCCAAACCTCATGTGGTTGTAGCCACTTGGCTGTGTGCTAGGTGGGACAGGCCTCATAATGGATTGCCCCTTGTGACAGTCACTCTCTTCCACAAATATGTGTACGTCTACTTTTGGCTTATTATAGTGTGTTTTCCTTGGATATATGCCTGTACTCCTATCCAGTGTGTGTGCAAAGCATTGGTGCCACATACTGAGGAGCATCTGCACTTACATCTGTAACTGCCAGATATGTCTGGTCCACTATTGTTTGCAGACCTGGCCTTCATTTGTTTAAGTGTGTGAACATGCCCAGTATGACCTTTTGGTATGTTGTTGACTGACACTGCCTTCATTTCTGTAAGTGTGTGAGCATGCCCAGTATGCTTTTCTGTATTGAATGTGTGGATCGATTCCAGGTAGTTTGTACTGCAGTGCAGACCTTTGTGTTGTACACATACAGGTAGCATACTGTTTCTGCAGGGTATCCATTGATCATTTGGCAATATGGGGACAAACTGTGCAGGGGATAGTGTGTACTGTAGGTGATTGTGTCTGTGCTGCTTCAGCTGCATGATACTACTGTTAGCAGAAATATTCAGACATGTGTACTGTTATACACAGTGATGTTTTCTGTCCTCGTGTACTGTCAGGTGGACATTCTTGCTCACAGTGATGATTTGGGGGACAAGGGTGACTGCAGCTGTGTCCAGTATTGTGGGCAGACACCTACGTATTCATGGTAAGTTATGCAATTCTGGAGGGGGAGCTGCAGACACTTGGTGCTGGGTTTTTGTATCCACTTCAGCACCTTGGTACAGTGCTGGCAGAGGATCCCATACTTGTCCGCCCATCAACATGATAGTATGGCCTTATCTTGCTGTGGTAATGTTTCACAGCTGTACAGATTTGCACAGGTTAGCCAGAGGCAGGGGCCATGGGTCCAGACATTTACCCTATTGTGGTGTATGGGCAGGTGTGTAGCCACCCATTTATGTATTTGCAGCCAGGGATGGTGTGTACACACAGCTTGGTGACAGACCCTGCACATTCCATGCTTCCCATGCTCCCACACCCCCTCTGTTATTCTAACCTCTTCATACATCATGCATACATTCTCTGATACTTTCCCTAAAGTTATCATCCTATCACAGGTGTGTGTTAGTGTTGGTCCACAGTTCATGCAGTGGGACATGGTGGACATGTTACTGTGGTTTGTCCACATGGCCTTGCATATGGCTTATGTTGAGTGTGTTATGCTGTTATTTGGGTGTCCATGACATAACTTGCATTGGCAGTACATGTGAGACACAGGCATTTGGCAGATGCCTGTGAGGCATTAAGTGTTGCTGCAGGCCAGATGTGGCAGGCTGTTGCATTCTGTCAGTCCTACAGTCCCAGACCCCCATACAGTATATTCCCCTGGGGTGACAGGGTAGGTGTGATAGGTGTTCATGCCAATACCATCTAGCAGTCTTGATCAGGTGGTGTGGATGCTGGCAGGGTGCTACCTACAGCTAGGGACACACCTGCATGGGACACCTGCACTGCATGCTGCAGTCTTCCGCTATTGCCATATACAGGTGGGTCTTACTGTACCAATTCCCCACAGCAGGGATATTGCCAGAGAGGTGCCTGTGGGTGGTGTTTGTGTGGTTGGGTGCATGTGTGCTATGGACACTACTTGCATCTGACACACAGATATGCATGGGACATTACAGTTATGCTGGTATGCGCAGGAACATCAGCTGATTCCCAAAACATCAGTCCTACCTCCTTTGTGATCTGCAGGTGTTCAGGCAGACATCACCGGTATCCCCTACTACAGGTCCAGTTACTGTGATGCATACCTATATGCACACATCCAAGGGTGTCTCCATTTCACAGTGACAGAATATATACGATATGTCTGGAGTACTTTCCCCTGTGTACTGCTTGTATATCTATCCCAACAGCTATGCCATGTCAGTCTTTTAGAAGGTGACACATATTACCACCATACATTTACAATGGCTTACTGTTAGCATGTGTTATACTGGTGGGAATTGTCTTTGGCACTGCAGTCGTGAGAGCTTGTCCTTGTCATCAGCAGTAGTGGGCAATGGCCACCAGGTCTTACCTCAACATGCATACATACTGACCACTCTCACACATTATGAAACACACATCATCCTAACACACACAGACCTGCATATTGTGCAAATGCTACAACCTATCCTGCTACCTTGGCCACCTCTGGGCATCTGTGCTCCACTCGATTTGTACCTACTTATACATGCTACTACATTTCTACACATGACTGGGGGGCACACTTGAGTGTCACTACATTTCTACACTGGATTGGGGGAAGGGGCAGACCTGTATGTTTCCACATGTCTACATAGGCGTGGGTGGGGCACACCTGACTGTTGCTACATTTCTAAATAGGATTGTAGGGGGACACACCTGACTGTTTCTACATTTCTACACTGGATGGGGGGCACACCTGACTGTTGCTACATTTCTATGCTGGAGTGGGGGTAGGGGCACACCTGACTGTTTCTACATGTCTACACGGGAGTGAGGGGGCACACCTGACTGTTACTACATTTCTACATAGGGTTGTGGTGGGAACATACCTGACTGTTTTTACATTTCTACACAGGATTGGGGGGCACACCTGACTGTTACTACATTTCTACACAGGATTGGGGGGGCACCTGACTGTTTCTACATTTCTACACATGACTGGGGGCACACCTTACTGTTTCTACATGTCTACATAGGATGGAGGGCACACCTGGCACTTGCACACATTTGCTATGACTGTACTGGTATGTCAGGTACTCCATTTCATTCTGTATTCTAACTTATCATACTGACTAGAGGCATATCAGTATACTACAGGTCTTAGCTTTGGCTGCCCTACATATTAGTGTCTGACTTCCTACCCTTCAGAACTAACATCCCACTGCCTGACCTGCTGTAGTCTGTCTGTGTAGGCCTGGGGGCGGTTACCCATAGGCATCATTCAGAGGCCATAGCACAGACTCTGTTTGTGTTTGTCTACACCTGTCCTGCTGGCTGAGACTGTTGTTGTGTATGTGAATCTCCCTGACTGGCATGTGTGAGGCATATGGACACACATGTCACCCAGCACATTTCCTGCAGTGGGTTTTGCTAGCCTGTGTAATACTGGCTACTATGGTGACTCCAGTTTATGTTACAGATGTTATGGTGCCACTATGTGTGTCTACTATCTGCTGCCATAACATTCAGCCACCCAATTCCCTTGAATGCTCACATCCATACCATAAATACAGGTAACAACACATTCTACTCCATTTGGCAATTGGTAGATTGATTGACTTACCTTGTGGGTGTGCCAGGATTGAGGATGGTGCTGGAGGGCTGCCTATGTTGGATGCACATAGTACACACCCTATACATGGTTGAGCACAGATAGTGTCATGTTTGGCATCCCTTTTACTGTATGTGTGAGTCAGAGAGAGAGGTGTCGTTCCCTGGGTCCCTATTGTGTCAGTGTATGTGCTGTGCATTGCCTCTTTGCCAAGGCATACTAGGCATGCCTCCATCTGCCTACTGGGGCAGGCTCAGGTTGTACCTCCTCCAAGTTACTCTGTGCCTGTGCAGGCCTTGGCAGTGGTGAGGGGCTGTGTGGCCCTGCCCCATGTTGTTCCTGCTGCAGCTTTTTCCACAGGATGATATTGTATAGCATGGCACATCAATAACAATTTGAGTACATGCAGCTGGTGATTGCTGCAAGCTGGTGACTTGATCATCCCAAACACATGCTCTATTATACATCTGGTCTGTGTGTTTGTGTGTGTGCCTCATTATGGTTTTCTTGTTCAGGTGTGTGTGCATTTCTGATGAGTGCCATTAGCCACGGCTCCAGTGTGTAACCAGCATCCCCCACTAGGTGACCATAGGGGATGTCCCCACTGGGAAATCTCTGGTACAGCTGCATCAGATGCCAAATGTGGGAATTGTGATAGCTTCCAGGGCAGCCAGTACATACATTCATTATAATGCCCTGGGCATTACACACAACGTGGCAGTTGATGGAGAGTAGGCCCTTGCGGTTGATGTAGGCCCTACCCTGGTCACCAGGTTGTACTGTGATGCATATGTGCATGCAGTCTATAGCACTCACTACCTTAGGGTATTCTGCCATTTGGTGGAAGAGACACATATTGCTGGCCAACACCTCACGGGTGTTGAGGAAATATATGTGCTCACTGGCATGTGCTGACATGGAATCCAGGAACTGGTGGAATACTCTGGATGCCAATGCCTGTGAGATCCCCATGATATCCCCAGCTGAGCTTTGGGAGGTACCTGTGGCTAGTATTCCTAGGCCTACACATACCTTGGCATCCACTGGGATGGGTTCCCCTTGGTCAGTTCTGTGTGTCAGGCATGGCTGGCACAGCTCAACAATTTGCTGTAGGACGTCCATGTCCACTCTATAGTGCTCCACTATATCCAGCTCATGAAGCCCCTGGTAGGTTAATCTGGGTCTGTACACTCTTCTCCATCTCCTCACTGTGGGTTGATCGGCAGCATTCACATCCTCACCACCCTCAGCCTCTTGCACATGTTGTTGTATGTTGCCTGCTGCAGCCCCTATCATTTTGTAGTTTTGTTTGTTAAAAGTTCCCCGTTTGTATACACTGGTGGTGTAGAGTATGGGAACAACCAGAGGGGAAGGTGTTTGCCTAGTTTATAGTAGTGTTCTGGGCTGGACTGGTCTGCTGCCTGTGTAATGGCTGATTCTGATACATTTCACCTGCCAGCTATGCTAGTTCTCCTAGATTACCTTCATACTACTGTTTTCCCTTCCCATCGCCTTCCTGTTTAAGCCCAGGGGTGTGCCGTGCAAACACAGTGCTCAAATGTGCACAGAGCTGCTGTTTCCTGGTTTACCATTTTTTTTCTTTAAAACCCAGTGTGCAGCGCGCATAACCACTTAGGCAATGTAAAGAGTGCTAGGCAGACTCAGACAGACCCCCCTTGCTTAGCTGTGCTCATAGCCGGCCTTAGGCATAGGACAACTAGGTGGCCGCCTAGGGCACTGCTCTAACAGGGGTGCTTTTCCAGTATTTATTTGCTGTAAGTAGACCAGGATGAGGGCACCGAGTGGTGTGGTGGGGGGCACCATGTAACCCTTTTGCCTAGGGCACCAGTTGACCTAAGGCCGCTCCTGTGCTTAGCTAGGAACTAACCTGAGCCACAGGGATCCAATCTGCTTACAGTATGCCTGACACCCCCCCCATGATGTCAGCTAACTCCTAGGCTTGCACCAAGCTATTCCTGCTCTTACACTGTTGGGACCTGACTAGCATGCTGGGGAAAACTGGGATTCCCTATCGTTCCCCTCATTTGCATAGGATTGCCTGCTAATAAATAGTTACATGTCTCACACTGAGCTTCCCCCCTTAGCAATCACTACTCACTGGCCATGTTGTCTTCTACCTGCCATTGACTTTAATAGCAGAATAGTGATTTTAGTTAGAATGCTTATTTTAGGTACATTTTCTTATTTTCCCCCTGATCCCGTTTGCGCGCCACTGCCCTATGCTTTAACAGCCGAGATTGGCTAAAAAAATGTAGATTTTTTATTTTTTAAGCTGTTTTCAATGCCATTGCCCTTATACTTGGCCATTGGCATGCTTCCTGACTGATATGCAACCTTTATTTGGAGCTGTCATGGCTCCGTTTTGGGTTTTGCAGAAATGCACTCGGTTACTAACCGAGTACATTTCTGCAGATTACACTAGTCCTGCATGACTGGATTCCACCTTCCTGGATCGCAAATTTACCTCATTTGCATGGATTTCTCCTGCAAATGGGGTATTTTGCATACAGGGGCTTAGTCCGTGTAGGACTAGTGCAGGAGTGCTTGTGCACACCCTGCAGGCTATTCCTGGATCACACAGCAGACATATTGTCTGCTAGAGCTCCTGCACTAATCCTGCATGCCATGCAAGGCTTGCAGAATCCGGGGGATTATCTAAATTTTAGTAGAGAGGTATGTCATTACATATACAAATCATAGTGATGTTACATTGGCCTATGCACACATATGCATTTGTTGCACAACCTGTGATGCACAGTACCATTATTTCCAAACAGTGTATTTTAAAAAAGTTCAAATGTCCTATTTGACATTGTTGAAGTAAATCTCCTCCAGTCGTGCATGCAACTAATACAGTGCTCTTTAGATTGTATAACTATTTATTTATTTTATTTATTTATTTCCAGTTTGATTATCAAGGAGGTCCACTGGGCTGAAATGACCCATTTTCAGTGGAGGCCCGGGGAGAAAAGCTCCAATTATACAGTTAATATACAAGTGATACAAAAGTATAAAAGATAACATTGTGTAGAACAGTTACAAATTGACACATTTGGTATCATGCATATTTAACACAGTTCATTGAGAGTGAAGTTGAAGGTTATACAGTTTCATTTGAGGAAACACTCATGTATTAGGTTTGGAAACAATGTACGTATGAGCATTTATAAAAAAAAAAGAAATACTGGATACACTTTACGTACGCACATTTAAAATTGGGATGCTATTTATAATATGTACAAGGTTGAGTCATTTTAGAGTAGCTATAGGAGATGTTGAGAGCTTAGAGAGATAGAAGCTATAGGAGTTGTCTGGAGATTAGATAGACCCATAGGATGATATCTATGAGAGTTATAGAGAGCTTAGGAACCAGAGAGAAACCCCCCTGGGAGCAAATGCTTAGCATGGATTAGGTAGGGTGAAGGCAGGTACATTTCCATTTAGTGGCAGGTGTCTGAAAAGCTGGGTTTTGAAGTTTTCTGAGTTTGGTATAGTTATTAGAGTGGATGGAAGGGATCTCCATTTTTTGCCTAGTGAGTAAGAGAGGAGAAGTTGGCCAGCAGGACGTTTAGGTTTGTGGATAGCAATTAGATTATGATGTTCAGATCTTAGAGTTTTGTTGGTTGTGTAAGGGAGAAGAAGGACATTTTGTTGGGTGAAATACAAATCTATGTGCAGTGCTGAGTTGGAGGTAGTCTAGGTAGTTTGGGAGTTCAAGCCAATTCAGGGATTGTAGGGTAAGGCAATGAAGGGTGGCATTTTTGGATTTAGTGGCAAATTTAGAGATTTTGTTGTAGCAGTTTTCTAGTTTGGAGGTGATAGTGGAGGACAGGTTGGTTAGGAGAGGGTCTCCGTATAGTAAGGAAGGAAGAAGATATGTTGTGGCCAGAGTATGCCTAGTAGAGTTGGAGAGAAAGTGATTGTTCCTGTACAGCATACCTAGCTTTTGGTGGGTTTTCTTAATATTTTGTTGAATATGGATATCAAACATGAGGTGTTCATCAATAGTAATGCCAAGTAGTTTAGCAGAAGGAACCACTTCTATATGTGAACTGGTTTAACTATGGACTTTGAAGTTGTTTTTGTCATAGGAGAGGGTCTTTGTGGGAGGGAATATTAGAATCTTTGAATTATTTGCATTAAGAGAGAGATGGTTTTGGTGCATCCAGTTTTCAACAAATCCAACCACGGAAAACTTGAGCAGTCCAAACACTGGAACTTACGCTGATCTTTTAGAAAAACTGACATGTTTATTGCACCAAAACAGTACACTAATACACTGAAAGAAGTTAACCTAGGTTTCGTCCTACATTCACGGACTTCATCAGAACAAGTAAGCCCAAACTCCCACTCTCTTTAAAAATACCAATCAACTCCACAGTAGCTCACAAACCAAGAAAGGATTGTTTAATCCTTTCTTGGTTTGTGAGTTACTGTGGAGTTGATTGGTATTTTTAAAGGGAGTGGGAGTTTGGGCTTACTTGTTCTGATGAAGTCCGTGAATATAGGATGAAACCTAGGTTAACTTCTTTCAGTGTATTAGTGCACTGTTTTGGTGCAATAAACTTGTCAGTTTTTCTAAAAGAACAGCGTAAGTTCCAGTGTTTGGACTGCTCAAGTTTTCCGTGGTTGGATTTGTGGCATCCAGTTTTCAGTTGTTGAGAAAGCAATTTGGGTTTTAGTCAGCAATTCAGAGGAGGTTTGAGGCAGAGCAGACTAAGATTGAATTGTCTGCGTATTGAATGATTTTGACATCAGGAATAGCAGTGTGAAAATTATTGATGAAGATGTTGAAAATCACAGGCCCAAGGATAGATCCCTGCGGTACACCAGTTGGGGTAGGTAGGAAGGAAGAGATGGAGTTCTTCCATTTGACTGCCTGCGATCTGTCTGACAGATAACTGGAGAACCAGGATAAAGTGTTTGGTGAGAGATGGAGGTTAGAGAGATGACAGAGAAGGTGCTTGTGGGAAACAGTATCGAATGCTTTAGACAGATAGAGTAAAACAGTAGAAACTAAGTGCCCTGAATCTTGGGCTTGATTGACAGTTTTTAGGAAAGAGAGTAGAGCGGTTATAGTGCTATGACCTGGGCGGACGCCATGTTGGGTGGGAGTGAGAAGATTGTTTAGGGTCAGGAAAGGCATAAGTTGGATTTGGATGCATTTTTCTAGGATTTTGGAGATTGGTGAGAGCAGAGCAATAAGGCGAAATTTTCAGATGCTGGTATGTTTGCCTCCTTTATGAAGAGGAAGCGTATAGGCTGAGTGCCAGAGTTTAAGGACATATGATTCCTTTATGGATCTGTTAATAATGATGCAGATTGGAAGAGCAATACCATCAGCAGCACATTGTAGGAAGGAGGAGGGAATATTGTCAGGAGCATTAGATCAAGGTTTAAGTTTGGACAAAATTTTTTTTATAAAGTTAGTGGAGACAGGTTTGAGCTCAAACAGAGAGGGAGGGTTATTAGGTAAGTTTGAAAGTGGACAATGAAGGGAAGTTGGGTTATTGTTAGGAAACATCTTGATGAGGGTAGAAATAGTTTCTATGAAAAATTAGTTAAATTCAGAGCTTAGTTCAAGGTCAGATTTACTTGGGTCAGGACAGGGATTATTCCTGGAGCCTGGATTGAAAACAGAATTTATTGAATTCCAGAATAGCTTGGGGTTTTTATTGTTATTGGACCGGAGGTGATGTAGTAGGATTTTTGTCCTTGGTGATTAGCTTTTTTGCAAGGTTATGTAGCTGTTTATATTGGAGCAGGGTATTGGGCAGTTATTGTTTTGGTAGTTTCCATACTTTATCCCTTTGGTGCATAATCTGTTTTGTCTCTTTGGATAGCCAAAGAACTGTTTTAGTTTTTATCCTTTTATTTCTTAGAGAGGCTAGGGAGTTTATGGAATCTAGGAAGACAGAGTTGAAATAATCTATAGCACTGCCAAGAGGAAAGGTGTTGAGAAAGTAGTGGGGTTGAAGCTACTGATGCAAGTGTGAATGTATTGATGCTGGTGTGGGGAAGAGCTAGTTGAGCAATGTATGAAGGCTGGGAGGTGGTCGCTAATGGTATCAGGAATAGTGCCAGAGTTGGTCATTTTATTAGGATAGGAGAGTAGGATCCAATCTGAGGTTGATCCAATTGGATTTATTTTGTTTGGTCGGGTGAAGGAGAGGATTAACTGAGTGAAGTTATAGAGATTAATGGATAGGGAGGAAGAGTGGCAGTTGACTTTATTCTAGTCAATAATTACATCTCCTAGGATGTACGTTTCATACTTAATTCTAGTAGAAGCCCATAGGATCATTTTTTTGAGTGTAGAGATATTGTTACCAGGTGAGATATATAGGGCAATGATGCAGATATTTTTATGTTTATTTAGTTTTAGCAGTCCAGTAGTCAGTTCAGTGTTCTGGAATTGAGGAATTGGAATTTGGAGGGGAATTAAGGTAAGGAGGTTAGGGTAGACTAAGGCAATGCCACCACCTTTTTTGTTTAGTCGGTCATTTCTGAGACTATGAAATCCTGGGGGCAGGATCTCAGAGTCAGAGAGAGAGTGTTTGAGCCAGGTTTCGGAGATGGCTAAGATGTCAGGTTGGTTATGGCTTAACCAAGATTGAAATTGGTGAACTTTATTGTTAAGACTTTGTGCATTGATTGTGGTAGGAGGAGGATGATAAGGGGTGGGTGTTGGCAATAGAGGGAGTAGGACCAGGGTTAGGATGGATATCACCAGCTTGGACTAGGTTATTAAAGGAAATATCTTTTAGCCATTCAGGTTTACTAGGTATAAATTTGGATAGATTTAATATTAGAGTAGGTGATAGTGTCTTCACTTTGGAGGAGATGATTTTAGAGTGGAATAAATGCAGTGTGTTGGGATGAATGAGAGAAGAGGAGATAGAGTGGAAATGGGAGTAGGACTGAGGGTGAAGGTGAGTTTGTATGGTAGTTATATTTCTAGGTAATATTGGACAAGCATTGGAGGTATATGAGCTAGCATAGTATAAGGAATTAGGAGCAGAGAGAGGAGGCAGGGGGCCTGGAGGTGTGTGATGACTTAAAGAGAGCATATCAAAGCAAAAGGGAGAGTGATATATGTAGGTTTGGCGAATAGAGAAGGCTGATAAAAAGAGAGGGTTTAGAAAGTGATAGAGGTTTTCTAGAAATTTAAGAAAAGAGGAGGGGGCTTCAATTATTTGGGCAGTGTACAGATAGAAGAGAGTAAGAAGGAGAGCTATAGGTGGGAGGAATTAAGAGGGGGGAGCTGCTATTGGGTAATTAGGCTGGGAAGGAGGGGTGATAGAGGAATAAAGCTAGCCATGCTGGGGGTGAGTGGGAATTGGGGGCAGGGTAGGGGAGCAGAGTGAGCCTGTAGGGTGAACGGAGCAGGAAGGAGCAGAAGAGATGAGTACAGCAGAAAAAGTATCAGTAAACAGCAGTTTAATGGCTGTAATAAGAAGGTTTGTACTAATGTTTTCAGGAAAACTAATGCAGGCTGACCTTTACTGATGGTGGTTTAGCATGGAGGGAGAGGATATATGCAGTCATAGGATATTAAATTTCAACAAACTTTTCTGTAAAAAAAATATAATTTATCAGGATTAAAATGTATAAGTAGGATTTACATTGGTAGATGCTGCCACCTAGTGGTAGAGGAAGATAGCAAGATTAGTCTAAGCCCGTCTTAGGTTTAAATATAGCCTTGGTTATGGAAAACAGAAGGGGGAGAGGGCAAACGGTCTGCAGTAGGCTGCTAGAATGCACACACAGGCGACAGACTAACTCAATAGGTAGTACAACAAGTCCATATGTAATTAGTTGTAAGCAACATACATTAACACAATCTTGTTGGGGGGTCCTTTCAGCAGTAGCGTTCTGAGTACCAGACAGGCTGGCAAATTCAGGGTGTCTTCAGGAGGTAGCTGGAGGTATTCCTTTTGCTTTAAGGCAGGGAGGGAGCACCCAGGACGGATTACTATGGAAGAGAGAGAGGCAATACTTCTTCTTCTTCTTTTGGCTTTTTCCCAGTTAGGGGTCGCCACAGTGGATCACCTGTCCACTCATGATTGGCAGTGGAGTTTTACAGTGTCGAGTTGCCAGCTCAGCGCCCAACCTTCCACAGAAGGCCCACACATGCACACACTCACACTAGGGCCAATTTAGAGTGTCCAATCCACTTACAGCATGTCTTTGGGATGTGGAAGGAAACCAGAGCACCCGGAGGAAACCCACATGACCACAGGGAGGACATGCAGACTCCGCACAGAAGGCATACCAGCCGAGGATCAAACTGGAGAACCTCTTGCTGTGAGGCGGCAATGCTAACCGCTGCACCACCATTGCCGCCCAGAGAGAGGCAACACTAAGTTAGGTAATATTGCAGGTAGATAAAAAGGGTAGAGAGGGGAGGCAGATGGCGAGCAATATTTAGAAAAGAAAGGATAGTGTTACAGAGCACAGTAATTAGAAAGAGGCTAGGGTTAGATGTAGATAGAGCAAGGTTGTAGATGGAGAGTAGCTTTAAGGGGAATATCAGTATAAAGCAGCAGATAAAAGGCTAGAAACAATACAGGTTAGGCAATATAGGTTTCATTGTTCATAGAAAACATTCATTCTTCAGCTCAGCTTACTATCAGAGACCCTAGTCCGTTTCAGGAAAAGGGATAGACAGCAATAATGCAAAATGTATTCAACAATAAGCAAGGGGAAAATAACACAGTAAACTACATAAAGATTCAAGCAAGTGCAATATATTGTGCAAAGCATTTTGTGTATAATCCGTGTGGTGTCCTTATAGACACAAATGGAAGGAGAATAGCTGCTAAGCCAGTAATTGAGTGGTAAAGCTTATAGTAGGACCGTTGTTCCACCTTAAGAAAAAGCAGGCATTCAATGATGCACTTTAGTTGGCATCCTTTTAACAGGACATCTTTTAGAGCATGTTTCTGGACTTACCTAAGCAAGCAAAAGTCAGCAAATGAGCCCCATTAACCCAGACTATTGTAATGCAGCAGTAGACAACGTGGAAAGAGCCCCACTAGTTCCAAAAGCGGCTTACAGCTGCTAAGCTGGTAATTATGTTAAGCAAAGGGGAAATGGCACAGTAACCAACAAAAATATGCTAACACCACAATATATTGTGCAAAACAGTTTAACAGTACAAATATATTGTGTAAACAGTTTCAGGCACAGTGTATAAGCTGTGTGGTGCCCCTAAAGTCACGAATGGAAAGAAAATAATAGCTGCTGAGCTGGTAATTTGGCAGTAAGGTTTATAGTAGGGTTGTTATTGCTCCTTAAGAGACACCCAGGCATTCAGCAATACACTTTAGTTGGCGTCCTTTTAAAAGGACATCATTAAAGATGGTTTCTGAGTATGACTAAGCCAGCATTATTCAGACAAGCCACCTGTGCCCAGCCTATATTAATGCAGTAGTGGGCAGCATAACAAGAGCCCCACTTGTTCCAAACAGAGCAGCTTACAGGAGTCAAAAACACACGTTTACCGCAGATATAAGAAAGCCGTCAGCACAAGGTCATCAATACTTTAACACACATTAACAAGCTAATTCCCAGTGATTAGCACAATAGGCGCTTTAGAGGTTTACATTTAAAACACAGATACACTGAAAAGACCTACTGGGAGGCAAGTCAAGCAGTCCAAACAGCAGGACCAGCACAGGGAAGCTGTGGATGCTTAGTACAGGATTTTAAAAATGGCGCCACAGTCCGTAGCAGGTAGAAGTAAACTCTGGGGGAAGCTAGCTAAGGGGGAGGGGATAGGTAGAGGAAAGGTGGTTGGACTAGAGAGAGTAGGTAGGTGGGACTAGAGGGGCGGAACATAGGTGGGTAGGAAAATCCTGGGAAGGAAGAGGACTCACTAGAGGTGAGTACAGCAGAAAAAGTATCAGTAAAGAGCAGTTTAATGGCTGTAGTAAGAAGGTTTGTACTAATGTTTTCAGGAAAAGTAATGCAGGCTGACCTTTACTGAGGGTGGTTTAGCATGAAGGGAGAGGATATATGCAGCCGTAGGATATTAAATTTCAACCAACGTTTCTGTATAAATATAACTTATCAGGATTAAAATGTATAAGTAGGATTTACATTGGTAGATGCTGCCACCTAGTGGTGGTGGGAGATAGCAAGCAGCAGGGATAGTCTAAACCTGTCTTAGGTTTAAATATAGTCTTGGTTATGGAAAAACAGTAGGGTGAGAGGGCGAACGGTCTGCGGTAGGCTGCTAGAATGCACACATGGGCGGACAGACTAACTCAATAGGTAGTACAACAAGTCCATATGTAATTAGTTGTAAGCAACATACATTAACACAATCTTGTTGGGGGGGGGGGTTCTCTCAGCAGTAGCGTTCTGAGTACCAGGCAGGCTGGCAAATTCAGGGTGTCTTCAGGAGGTAGCTGGAGGTATTCCTTTTGCTTTAAGGCAGGGAGGGAACACCCGGGATGGATTAATTAACACAATCTTGTTGGGGGGGGGTCCTATCAGCAGTAGCATTCTGAGTACCAGGCAGGCTGGCAAATTCAGGGTGTCTTCAAGAGGTAGCTGGAGGTATTCCTTTTGTTTTAAGGCAGGGAGGGAGCACCCGGGATGGATTAATTAACACAATCTTGTTGGGGGGGGGGTTCTCTCAGCAGTAGCGTTCTAAGTACCAGGCAGGCTGTCAAATTCAGGGTGTCTTCAGGAGGTAGCTGGAGGTATTCCTTTTGCTTTAAGGCAGGGAGGGAGCACCTGGGACAGATTAGTTAACACAATCTTGTTGGGGGGGTCCTCTCAGCAGTAGCATTCTGCATACCAGACAGGCTGGCAAATTCAGGGTGTCTTCAGGAGGTAGCTGGAGGTATTCCTTTTGCTTTAAGTTAGGGAGGGAGCACCCGGGATAGATTAATTAACACAATCTTGTTGGGGGGGTCCTCTCAGCAGTAGCGTTCTGAGTACCAGGCAGGCTGGCAAATTCAGGGTGTCTTCAGGAGGTCACTGGAGGTATTCCTTTTGCTTTAAGGCAGGGAGGAAGCACCTGGGATGGATTAATTAGCACAATCTTGTTGTGGGGTCCTCTCAGCAGTAGCGTTCTGAGTACCAGGCAGACTGGCAAACTTAGGGTGTCTTCAGGAAGTAGCTGGAGGTATTCCTTTTGCTTTAAGACAGAGCAGGAGCACCCAGGATGGATTACTTGAGGCGAGTCAAGCAGCCCAAAATGCAGGACCGGCACGGGAAGCTGTGGATGCTTAGTACAGGATTTTAAAAAACTACATTGATAAGAGGTTCAATGCCCAACATGGGTAACCTGTATCTGTGTGTGTGTGTGTGTGTGTGTGTGTGTGTGTGTGTGTGTGTGTGTGTGTGTGTGTGTGTGTGTGTGTGTGTGTGTGCGTGTGTGTGTGCATGTGTGTGCGTGCGTGTGCGTGTGTGTGTGTGTGTGTGTGTGTGTGTGTGTGTGTGTGTGTGTGTGTGTGTGTGTGTGTGTGTGTGTGTGTAAAACACTAGGTGGTGTATCCAATTCACCTGAGAATACATTTAACTCTTCACACAGCTCTCTTATTCCACTTTTTACTAAACATCCTTTACAAAACACACTGATGTTTGATGTTTATGTTGTGATGTTTTTTTCTTATAAAAGTGCATTATTCCCTGCAAGAATTCGACATCTCCTGTGGTACTTACATCTAATGTAGTGTTTCAGACTATGCAACTGCATAAGTCGAGATTTGAGGCCCAGCATGGGGCATTTGTGTGTGTATAACAGTTGTATCCATTTCCCCTGAAAATAATGCATTTAAATGTGTACAGAGTTCCCTTATCCCAGTTTTTACCGAAACACACTGAAGAGGTCATCCTCACAACAGTGCATTTTCTTCCTTTAAGAGTCAAACTTCTCCGTGTCACTTGCAATGTGTAATTTGCAATTAATACAGTGCTTTCTGCTCAGTGTAACTAAATAGGTAGGAGTTTTGATGCTCAATATGGGGCTCTTGTAAGTATGTGTGTTTAAGTGTGGTTTAAGGTTCGTTGAGCCTGTACTCAAACAACTTTTACTCTGGATAAACACTAAACTGCTAGATGACCACCATCCCCTAATCCCACCTTTCACAACTGCAACTTCTTTGCAACACAAGGGTGTAGATAGGCATATTGTTTGTACTACACTGAGTGCAATTTCCTATACATTAAAGGAACCATAGCTTTTTAAGGCCATACTCTGCCCATGACTGCCTGAAGTAATGTTTCCAATAAGAGTGTCATACATTAAAAATATCTATTTAATGCTTTCAGAGGGCAAGTGATGTGGGGACATTTCCATTTTTCCAAATGATGCATGATTTGTTGGGCAGTAATAAGAGCATGCAATTACAAAATTATATTATCTCCCTTTACTAGTGGTGCAACACATTGATGAGGTCATTATTTTTAAAGTGATCTGTCACACTAAAATGTCAGACCTCCTGTGTTGCTTGCATTACTTACACTACTCTTTAGGATGTGTAAATCGATATGTAGGTGATTCAGATACAACAGTGTATAACTTCTACAACTGTGTATGACTGCAAATGAACTTTGGATTTGTTACACACATTTGCAGTCACAACTTTTACAACCCCAGTGGCTATAAAAGTCATTTTACCAGACACATCTCCTTAGCAATGCACTGCTGATGCCATCCTTTCATAGATGCTGTATGCCTCAATTGCACTCAGTATTCTTCTGTGGTATTGGCTGCTGGTAATTTGCAGTATAGAAGGTGTAAAGTAGATAGGCAGGTATTTCAAGTCCATCACTGCTTAAATAGTATCACTATGACTACTGTTATATATTGTTGGTCACCTCACAACCACCTTTATGTGCACTTCTACTCATGAGATGGATTTACAGTGACGGACTGTTATATAAGCAAATCCCAGCTTAACCAGGTAAAATAACTGTTTGGCCACACACTAATTACATAACATTACCTAACTGCAGTACCTCATTGGGAGTGTGAATTCACCTGTATTCCATGACCTTGGTTCTGTGCTTTGTACATCGTGTTACTACATATGTAGGATGTTTGAGGTCAGGTGTGAATGTGTCTTTTACCCTCATACTGTGCATACTACTATTCAAAGATGTATATGATGTGTAGCTGTACAGTATTATTGTGCACTTTGATCACTTTTTACCATAAACATCCAACTAATAAACAGTGGTGATGTAATCCTTTTAAATGTCTACTGTCCCAGTTGTACCTCAACACGTCATGTGCTAGTTGCAAATCAGGCACTAATCTTTAGCTTGTGATCTTGAGTAGTTAGTTCAAATCTAGTCACTACTGCTTAGACTACTTTGTGTCAGTCTTGCTGTGACTGTACATGTCACTAATACTGTTGTCAAACAGATCTGCTGTGTGCATGCATAGATGTTGATTCCTCTTACAAAAACCTATGAGAATTTCTCATATAACATTGTTTTTATTCAGAGTAATGATGACATGCTATTACATTTTTCTTACATATGTAGAAAAGTCTTGTCCTCTGTCACAAGGGAATGAGATGGCATTTTGTATGCAGTTGACTTAGTATAGCAATTACAGACACACATATCCTTGCAACAATAACATGATGTAATGCCTTAACATACAGACATGTCTTAAAATTGCAGTGACAGTTCTACTGTAGTGCATTCATCCTGTTCAATATCATGCATTTCCTGTTGTCAAATGCTCATGTGTTCAACATCCACATTCGGTGCTTGTTAGCATTTTGTGGCCTTATACTATAAGCATGAATGTCATCCACAATAGCTATAATGTGTCTGTTTACAGTGGGAGATGCCTCCACCGTCCCTTTTATCTCAAAGAGATTGCTTACAACGTATACATCTAATGTAATATGTTAGCATGGGTGGATGTCACAGTTGTGTTAAGACTTTCACTATGGCACCTGTGATTCATCCACATGTCATTAGTCGGTAGACTCAGAATGCTTTTTGTTCCATTCCTGAAAAGGCAACATTATATAAATGTACTGATGTTACAAAAACACCATTGTGTCTAGTTATTCTTATCTATTTTTATGTTGAGCATTGATATATCATCACAGGTTGTGGCTGCATGGCAATGAAATAGTTATTTAGAGCATGGAATATTGTGAGTGCTCCTGTGGCATATGCATTGAGTACTGGCTTGTATAGCATGCAAAGGCCCATAGGTTGTTACTAGGCTAATGAGGACTAGGGCCCTTACAAGCCTAGCCATGCATCCCAAACCATTTGGGTCCAAAATATCATATGTGGGAGCATGTTAGTAGGCAGGTAACTAAAGATTTGTTGGGGAAATTAGTTCAGATAATACTTTTTCTTATTAACGGCCTCTGTCCATAAGAGACATGGGACTAGACAGTGGGTAAATTTATGATTTCCCATCCATTTGTCAAGGCTTTGTTTGAATAGGGTCATGGATGAACTCTGTTTTTCATGGACATTGAGCCTTTTCCAGACTGTGGGAATCTTTTGCTACACATATCTGTCTCTCCAGCACATATTGTTTATGTCACAAGCAACGTTCAGTTTACTGGATCTAGTGTTTCTGGTGCTGCTTGTTGTGCACATGTGCAACAGATCCATCAGGGCTGAGTCTGAGGAAGCCCTGTAATCCAGGCAAAGATCATCTCTCAACAGTCTGTAGGAAACTGAATACAGAGACAGAACCTTTAAGCAATCAGTGTAGGGCAGGGTATTCATGCCCTGAATTTTCCTGGTGAGAAACCTTTGTGGGCATTTCAGCTGTTGAAACTGTCTTGTTAGATACATGCCAAAGGAGGCATTGTATTCAATGGTAGGTCTGATAAGGGCTGAGTAGAGTAGTACTATAAATTCCTTGGACCTGGATGCCATAGCCTTACCTTTAAGTTGGGTGACATAGAATGATTTTCTTATCTTATCCATTATTACTGGGTTGATTCATAAGGGCATTTAATCAATGGAGTAATTAACTTGCATTGACAGTTTCCCAAAGGGCATAATAATGTATTTTTGGCAATGACTTTTAGGCAATGATTTTGACACTAGTAATTTGTCTATGTTAAAACCACTTGCAAAGATTTTTGTGTCTTGGGTAGAATCTATAATAGCTGCCAATTAGCAGTCATCTGTGAACTTGTTGAGCCAGAGCCCTTGAACATTAGCCTCAGTTTTTAAGAAGTAGATGCCAAACAGGATCGGGTCCAACATCGTGTCCTGGACTACTCCACTGGTGACCACTCTCTTGGTGGAGGTGGGCTCACCAATCTGGATTTCTAGGCCTGTCTGTGTGCCATTCCGCACACAGGTGTTCTCTAGCGTAGAGAACTTTGTCAACAATGCCTGAGTGGAGTATTGTATCAAATGCCTTAGCCAGTTCAAGATACGCAGTATACACTGTTTTACCCTCATCCATTGCCTTGGTGACCATCTCAAAGAAGTCTAACATGTTAAAAGAGGTATAACCTCCCATTAACAAAGACAAATTGGGATGGGTCTGGTGTCTGCACGATGTCAATGTCCTTGTTTATCATTTCCGTGCAAATTCATTCCATGGCTTTGCATATTAGGCTTGTTTTACTGATGATTCTGTAGCTCCCTGGGTTGGTTGACGATCCACCCTTGTGTAGGGGAATAACTGTTGCAGTCCTCTATTCATTTGGAAAGTAGCCTGTTTCAAAGTTGTAGTTGAAGAGTGCCTCAAGTGGTCCTGATAAGTCATGTTTATTTAGACTATTCGGTAGGCAATCAAGGATGTGGATGGGGCCCACAAAGTAGTGTTCTTCGCTTTAGCAAGTTATGCCAGCACCTAGTCTCTATTGATAGCTGTACGAAGTATGTTGAAGATGATTTCACATGGTGGACCTGGGGGGTGTGCTGTGAAGTTGGAGCTGAATTTATCAGCCAGTAGATTTGCTATGTCAACCAGATTAATGTAGGCGGTACCATTCACCACCAGTTCAGCACACTGTTGTGTGTTATCTCTAAGGTTCCGGATGTAGCTGAAGAAGGCCTTTGGATTGTCTTTAGCCTGTGAGGCTATCATGAACTCATATTTGGCCTTGTTGGACTTAATCAGACCTTTTAGTTTCTTGTTTATTTGTATAAGAGAGCACATGTCTTTAAGGGAGTTGCTTTTCCTGATTCTGCCCATGAATTTTCTTCTATTATTATATAGCTTGTTAAGATTAGAAGTCCACCAATGGGGTTTGTTTTTGAGTTTATTTGTGGTAGATACTGCAACATTTATGCAATCATTCACATTTGTATAGTGACTCTGTGAATAATTCTGCATAGGTAGCTTTGGTCTCAGGGTTGGGGGGACTTTGATTTTTGACAAACGGTCAGTGTCTGTCACTTAATAGGATTTAGTCTGGCTTTGAATAGTTATTAACTGTTACTGGTTTGGCTTGATTTTCTGACTTGATTTCTATTTCAAATGAGACAGCTTTGTGATCCAAGCTCACTAGTGAAGGGGAGGGCAATTGTCTCCCATGTAGTTGACTACCGGATCCATGATGTTTGATTCTCTGGTTGGAGCCTGCACTATCTGTTCCAGGGTGTTTGTGTTAATACAGTCCAGGAAGCATTGTGCTTGTGAGTTTGAGGCAGTATACATATATATTTCTCAGTCTACAGAGGGAAAGTGAATGTCACTCATGAACAGGGTGTATGGTTGGATGGAGCATGTGCACGCCTAGTAGCTCATGGCATCATCTTGTTTAACAAACCTGGAGGTATGTTTGTTGATAACATAGATCCAAACACTTCCACCTTTGGCCACAGTCTCTACTGTTTTTGGCTTAAATGCATGGAAGGCACAGTTGTGTACATTCTCCAGCATGAGGAGGACGTATGTGGAGTTTTTTGTTTAGGCTTTGAGGATTGAGCAGAACCACCTTAAGGTTGCTGGTAGACTTTTTCACTATGTTGGTAGTTTTGCCTTGTTGGCATTGTCTAAGGCTTTAAGGGAGTGATAACATTTTAGCCAATATCCAAAATCCTAGTGGGGACTGGTACAACCCATGCTTGGCAATGCTGGCCTTTGACTGTTTTCTGCACTACTGTTTTACTAAACATATTTGCGTCATAGCTGTTTAAACTGTGCAATTGTTTTTTAGACTTAGTGAATTCAATCCTTACCTCTCTTCTGATCTTGTACCCGACCCACCTGCCCAGTTGGTGTTGTGATATTAAAGGTTGGCAGCTTTGAGTTGCCTGCCTCTGGTATAAATTTGATATTGGACACTCCCCCAGTCCCATTACATCAGCTCATTCTACTGAGTACATTGTGATGAGTTGTGAAGGCCCACCCCTTTAGCTTCTCAACCTTGAATTACCTTCTGTCTCCTCACTTTCTACTAAAAAAAAAAAAAAAAAAACTTTGCCTCCTCCTACTTCATTTTGCTGGTTCTTAGGAGTCCAACTGCATTTAGTTTGCTGCATTTATTACTGCTTGTCGATAGCCTTGTTAAATTGATGACAGTATTCCACTGAATTGCTGCTTTATTTGAGCTGTCTTTTACTGTTGTGATTGTGAGCTACTGTTTTAAAGCAATTTACTGATTGACTAATTATATTTCATTGCTATCTACTGCAATTCATTACTGTGCAACTGCAGTTTACTGCATTTCGTCACTGTTTAACTGCATTTTTTCATACTGTGAGTTCTGTTCTTTTGTCTGTAAGTGGTTAATTTGCACTTCTTTGTGAGTTTTTTACTGTGTTCTTAACCTTAAATTGAGTAGCAGAGTCTATATACTGCTTTACTGCAACTTGAGCTTCAGCTGCACAGTTTTTAACCCTTTTTGAGGTATTCCAGCTACAAATTTTCCCTATGTAGCACTTGTGTGATCACCTAGTAGTACTACTGTTAGACCTTCCACCCTTTACCCTCTTAGCTCTCTCTGGCCTCTCTCCCTGAGTTTCTGACAAATATGGATTAACAATTTCCTATGTTTTCTCCTGCCAGTCTGGTTGATATGGGCATCCTGAGGCAGTGCATCAATTGCCTCATGTATACAGACAACCCTCTACTACTACCACCTAGGAACGCAATTTGTGAGAGATGCAATTACATCAAGCACCTAGTGTTATTGCTCTCTCCACCACAAGCCAGTATATCTGACACTGAGAAGGTTGTCAACATGAACACCACACCTTAAACACCACCTACAACTACACAACACATACCCACATATGTGGAGGTCCTCAACAAAAACATACCCAAACAAAAAAGACATCTGAGGCAAAAACATATGCGAAATCCACTGCCCACCACACCACACGCCACACATAGTCCACACACCTGTGTCTCACAGCCACTAATGCCTAAACATAAACAAACATATTAGTCATAGGAGACTCCATTGTGAGACACACACATGTGTCCCTCACCAGGCTGGAAAAGGAGAAAGTCATGTTTAGTTGTTTGTCGGGAGCCAGAATCTGCCATATCACCCATGGACTCAAGTCTCTCACCAGGTACTCTTAATGACTCTGTCATAGTCCATGTTGGGGTGAATGACTTGAGATGTACCTCCCTGGACTATATGAAGAGAGACATGAATGTGTGTCCCAGGCAGGTATGTTCCTAGCCTTAAGCAGCATTCTACCATCACCCAGAATGATGCCTCAATACAAACAGAAAATGATTGACTTTAACAATTGGCTTAGTCTCTGGTGTATTTCCAAGAGGATCCAATACCTAACAGCCTGGGATGACATGATTGATAAACCAGGATGCTTTGCCAGAGATGGGCTGCATCTGTCTCCCTTGGGCTTCAGGTTCCTGGCAAAGGCTCTTGCCTCTCCCATAGTGCCTTTTTTAGGCAATGCCATGAGGCCAAAACTACCAACATGAAAATTTCATCAAAAAGTAAATTAAAGGTCATACTGCTAAATGCTAGGAGTCTAAATATGAAACTGCACTCATTGCAAGCATTCTTAACCCTGGAAGATGCTGACATTTGTGCAGTCACAGAAACCTGGTTCAAAGCTCCAGAGAGCACCCAGCCATACCAAGTTACCCATCCTGTCATACGTTCAGATCCCAAACCGTGGGCAGCAAAGCAAAAGGAGGTGGAGTTGCAATATATATATAAGAAATACACACCTCCAAGCTGGTCAAATAGTGTGATGCACAGGAAACACTCCAGGTGCAGTTAACAATTGACAAGACCCCATTCAAATCATAGCTAGCTGTAGGCCTCCACCTTTGATGCAAGATGCCCACTCCACCTATCTGAGCCTCTTCGAATCTATCACAATTCAACCCTTTACCCTGATCCTGGGCAACTTTAACTATCCAACCATAGACTGGAAGAAATATTCATTCCAAAACACAAATGCCCAAAGATTCCCTGATTTCTTCAATGCAAAAGCCTTAGACAAGTTTGTCAACACACCCACAAGACATGAAAATATCTTGGACTTGGTATTAACCAACATGAGTAACCACTGCAGCATCCCTACAGTGTCATCATCCCTGGTAAGATCCAGCCACAAAGCGGTCACTTTTGAAGTCACCATCTCCCCCGACCCACCTAGCTAGGATCAAACAAAAAACTTCTCCAAAGCTGATTATAACCTCCTAAGGGAAGGTATAAACAGCTTCTCAGCCCCCCTCCCCCTGCATAGGAACTGGCTCATATATCCAAACCTACACAAAAGTACTATATGAGCATTTATATAGCTGCATGGAATCAGGAATACCTGACAGGATGAAATCCTCCTCCTCAAGGAAGAGTAAACCTGTCTGGTGGAAATCTGCAATAAATAAACTCTATAATAAAAGGGGAAAAAATGCTGTCTAGGACCAAGAAGGAGCAAGTGCCTAATTGGAAGCAATCTTTCCTTAGCATGAACAAGCAATTTAGAGCACTAGTAAAATCATCCAAAGCAAACTTCGAGTCCAAACTGGCCACATCTACTAAAGACAATCATAATGCCTTCTTCACATATGCCCGCAATCTCAAGGGAAGCACCCAGATCTGCTCAGAACTGGTGTTCAAGGACACCACATATACAAATGCTGTAGATATAACTAACCTGCTGGCCGACAGGTTCAGTGAAAACTTCACCCCTCTGACCCCCATCAGTAGCACAGGACATTCCCAGTACCTGCCCTCTTCCCTTATATTTAGGAAGCAAGTCATCACTACCCTCTCAAAGGTAAAAAATACAGCCTCCATGGAATCCAATAAAATCCGAGACTGCATCCTACATGAACTCAGACAGGAACTTGCAGCACCATTAGGCACTCTATTCAACCAAACCTGAGTACCAGCTTTGTTCCAGCCAAGTGGGGGACAGCCACTGTTATCCCTTTGCACAAAGGTGGAGCTTCCACTGATCCAAGAAATTATAGACCTGTCAGCCTAACTAGCCTGATCTGCAAGGCCATAGAGTGGATTATCATAGACCTCATTAACAAGGACATTGGCAACCTCCAGACACTTGATCCCACAAAGTTTGGTTTTATCAAGGGGAGGTCATGTCTGTTAAATCTGGTCGACTTCTTTGAGACAGTCACCAAGGCCATGGACAAGGGGAAGACAGTGTATGCTGCCTACCTTGACCTGGCCAAAGCCTTCAATACTATTCCCCACTCAGGTATAATAGATAAACTCTCTCAACTAGGCATCAATCCATATGTTACCAGATGGGTAGCAAACTGTCTCACTGATAGAACTCACCTAGGCAAAATAGGGGAAGCCACCTCAGGCAGTAGACCCATAACGAGTGGTATAACCCAGGGATCGGTCTTGGGGCCTCTGCTGTTTGGGATATACTTTTCTGAGGTGAAAGCCAAAACCAGTGGGCTGTGGCTGTCCAAGTTTGCAGATTACTGGAAGATGGGTGCTGTCATCAATTGCACTAGTGATGTGGACATCCTCCAAGACGGTCTCACCCAAACAAATGACTGGTACCAGAAACATGGCCTCAAACGGAATGCCAAAAAAATGCATCATCATCCTTTTGGGGAGAGTGATGTCTCCACAAAGTTTCACATTGATAATAAGGTCCTAAGCATGCAATAAGTTGTGTGGGACTTGAGCGCCCAGGTTGAGAGCAAACTGAATTTTGACCACCATATTGCTTCCGTTGTATGGAAAGCTTTCTATATGGCCCACCTCATTAGTAAGGGTATCTCATCTAGGGACAAGGTGGTCATAAAATCCCTGTATTCTTCCCTTATAAGACCCATTATTGAGTACAATGCCCCTTTCAGCATGTACTTCACAAAGCACATGCAGCAGCTGGAGAGACCACAGAGTTTCCTCACCAGGAGAATCCAGGGCCTCAAACATGTACCCTACACAGATAGGCTAAAGGCCCTGTCCCTCTATTCAGTCTCCTACAGACTCCTCAGAGGTGACCTCTGTCTGGCAGACAAAGGAATCTCAGACCCCACCTTGATGGGACTGCTGCATATCCACAAGTCAAGCTTCACTTAAGTAACCCCCACGCATGACATCAACCTGGTCTGTGGACATCAATAAGACTTGTTGGTGGGACAGATTTGCATCCCAGAGACTCCCCCTTTTGTCAAATAGACTCCCTGTCCACATCAAGCAGAGTACCTCATTAACCCTTTTTAGGTTTAGCTTGGATAACTGGATGGGGAACATAAAATACACCCTCTGAGATTCCGGGTGTCCCTGCTGGACAGTGGCATAGGGTGCTGACTTCTTGGAACATGGGCTAAATTCTTGGCTAGGCTTGTAATGGCCTCAGGGCCAATAGCCTAGTAACTTCCTATGACCCTATGACTGTGTTTTCCCATGATGATAGATATTGGAACCACCTTGAGTGACACCAGATGCTAAGCCAATTATTAATAGCAATTATTTTCTGTTCATACTGTGGCATTATCATTGGAGAAGGTAGAATGTTGCTCAATGCAAGTCTCATACCCATCTGTGACACATATTCTGAGACATCCATTATGTCTGTTTTCATACTGTCTAGTGAGGTATATCTCAGGTTATTTACACCCACATGGACTATAACAGAATCATACTGGTATCTGGGGGGTGCAGTAACTTGAGTGCATATGTGATATTGCATATCCTGGCTCAAGATAAGCAACTAACAGTTATCTTCTCCTTGTCCAACCCGGTGAGTGGGGCATCCATGTGTTGCACAGTGGAGTCCCCATAACAAGAATATTAGGTGAAGTATATGCTTGCCTTATGGGTTTTGCACCTGGGGGACCATTAAGTGTAGGCATATGTAAGATGTTTGCTGCTGCTGTGGGTGTGTGCTTTAGTGACTGCTAAGAAACAGTGCTGACATTAGGTGCCTTTGAAGGTCTTTGACATGTGGGAAGATTTCTTCTAAGTGCCTTAACTAAGACAACCTGTGTGTGTCATGGACAGTACGTGTGAGGGATGTAGTGTGGATATTCCTAACAACCTTGTTTGTTTGCAAGATTTTTTCATACAAGGAAGTTGTGTCTTTACATTTCTCACATACTGTGTTACTTTCTTGAATGATGAATTAGTTGTCTGAGTACATGAGATAATAGCTACATTGCCTTAGGATGCCCAAATCTACCAAGCTAGCCATAGACACATTTGGAAATTGCATACCCATGTTGCCTAGTCCTGTAATAGGGCTGGCTGTTTAGGATTAAGGACTGGGTTTTTACAGGGGGTCTCCTAGGGTAGTTTCTGGGGTAAAGAGGAGGATGTTATATAATACTAAGATACTGTAGTGCTATTCTATGTACAAGCTAACTCTTCTAAGCTTATTTCTGCTCAATTCCACAGTGTTTAACAGGTTTTGGGATTTAATCTTAAATTTAAATGAAAGGTTACTGTCTAGACATTTGTTACTGTACACTGCTAACTACTGTGGCACCAGTAGGCAGTTCTGCATAGAGATAAAAAAAACTTGAAAACTAACTTTTGTTTCCTTTTGCCAGTAAATAACCACACACTGAGCTTCCTGCAGTGCTTGACAATGCAGAAGTTAGAAATGTTGTATCATTGTATGGTCCTATAATAGAGTTGGCTGTTTAGGATGAAGGACTGGGTTTTAACAGAGGTCACCTAGGGTAGTTTCTGGGGTTATGGGTAGGATGTTGTAATGACCCACCACTTGGCCAGTAATCAAGCAGCCTCAATTCTCACCATTGACACCCTTGGGGATCATTCACTGGGAGGTTAACAGGTACACATCCAGTACTTTCAATTGCAGCTGTTTGCATCAAGTACAATCAAGTGCAATTTCCTTTAAGAGCACACAGGGAACACAGTTAGTCCAGTGTTGGTTTCTCCCTCTTTCTCCAGATCCCTAGTAAGACACCCACTGACACAGCTTTAGAGTTGAGATCTCAGCTGAGTGTCCAAGCAAAGATCTCCAGCACCCTCTCTGTCCAGCCAGTGCTTTGTGTCCCTGCTCAAGTAGCGGGCATACACACACACTGTTTGAGATTTGATACACACACACACACACACACACACACACACACACACACACGAGCACGCGCGCGCGCAAACACACACACACACACTAACACATGCACACTCACGCACACACACACACACACACACACACACACACACACACACCTGAGAAAGACTGTCACAGGTTTATTAGCTATGCCCCCTTCTGCCCAGACTATAAGGTAGCTACTACTGCCACCAGACACTCTTGCCAGCTCCATTAAGGCCCTTACAAGGGTACCTAATATACTGAATGAAATTAATATTAATGCAAATGATAGTTTGACCAAGAGCAGGGCTATTAGCAGTGGCCCATACAGTGTCACCAAATAAATATGCAAATACTCTCAAAACTTAAATATCTCTACAAAGATCAGCCACAATGAAAGGTTTAACTATATTTAATAATAACTAATAAAAGTACAAGAAAATACAGTGACAACAGAGTTCAGAATCACAGGAAATATTAAAAACAACATTGAAGGACAGACTCAACAAATAAAGAAAAAACAATATCTAAACTAAGCTTTGCTATATTCCTGACAGAATCTATGATAATCACTATTCCCTAACAACTTACTTAATAGAGCAAGGCAGATGATGTGGTGAATGGTCCTTCTTGTTGTCAGGCCCAGAATACAGAATGGTTAGTCTCACTAAGAGACTTCTCAAAATAATATCTAAAATATTACCTCTGGGATAACTTGCAGAATGACATCACTTTTGGTCATCTGACAATGCAAACCCCTATTGCTGGAAGCTGGCAGGAGTTAGCACCTACCTGTAAAAATACACATACAAGGGTTTTGCTCAGATCTGTGACAGGTGCTGAAGTCATAAAACAATTTCATACCTCCATGCTTTCAGAGTAGTAATTAGTTCACCCCAAAGGCAATACAGAAAGCTTCATAGAACTGACTTTATGTTTATAGCTGCATTGAAACCTGTGAGATAGCATCTTTATGGCCTACCCTATAAAGTGATTTAATTTCAGATATATTTTAAAGTTTGCTGGGCTGAGGTTAACCTCCTGTATTCCAGTTTCCCCTGTTAAAACATATACATTTAAACAGTGACAATAATGCATGTGCATTTATGTTCTCTCCAGTACAACACACTGTGGATGCATTTCAAACACAAGTACTTTACAAATACCTTTTCAACACAAACATCTGTACAAATACATTTGATATACTGTACACATGACATACAGCTCTAATACATTTGTAACACAAGCATCTTATATAAATCAGTTTGATATTCACAAATGACATTTAATTATTTACACAATTCCAGCTAGCTGTGCAGGCAGTACCTCGTTTTGTCACAGATATATAATGTTAGGATATGGTAGTACTAGTCTGTGCATAAGCTGGCTGCTCTATGCTTATTTCTGCACAATGCCACACTATTTAACAGGTTTTGGATCTGATCCTAACTTTATAGGTAAATTTTACTGTCTAGGCTTTTACTACTCTACTGGGCACTGCTAACCACTGTAGCCCGGTGGGCAGCTCTGTGCAGAAAAAAATCTTTAAAGCTGATTCTCATGCATACTAGGCAATAAAAAACACTCGTTGAGCTTCCTCCAAGGCTTCCCAACTCAGAGAGAGAGAGAGAGACTAAGTAAACACCGTTTGCCACAATATGTGTGATCCTGGAATTTATTAATGTAAAAACACAGCAAAAGCAACTCTTAATCGCAGATTAAAAAACAACTAGCAAACAACTAAGTTCATTGCTAATTCACCCTTTTGCAAAGAGATTTGAAGAAACACAGACTATAAAAGACCAAAAAAAGAGAAATTACTATTTTTGCCACAAAATTAAATAGATGCTTTAAAAATACTCAAAAACAGTAATGATCACTATATAAAGCAAGTGCAAGTGCAATTAATCAAGAAAAAATTCTTAGCTTGGATGGATCTGCATGCAGTTGAAACACTGGAAAAGCAATGGTGAGTTCTCAGTAAGTGAAGCTACACAGTCTGTGGTGCATTTCTGGTACAATGTGTGTAATATACACTGGAAACAGCTTCCTTGTCAAAAAAGAATTGCTATTGTACTACTAAATGTTGTGTGGACAGCAATATGTGTAGTTGCTTTCCAGCATTCTGACTAAATCTGATACTTCATATTATATTTTACCTCCTTTCTTAATGCACACATACAATTCAGTTATTTGTGACAGCCTCCATTGCTATCTGATGTGGAACATGCAGTCAGTACAGAGGTCTGTAGAGTGCCTTCTACAATTGTCGAGGGTTTGAATCTGGTAACATCTCTCTGTCAGACAAATATGTCAAACAACTGAGGCATTTACACAGACAATATTTATGGCATGCTCAGATGGTCATTTTTTCACACCTTGTCTTACAAGGTAGGACACCCATATCCCTTATGATAAGAAAGTGTAATGTAAGCCCTACAAAGATGTTCTTCATGACATGACATGACATGACCCTTATTTCTGTGGCATCAATGATTCTTCTGCATCTCTTTGATATTTGTCCTGGTATGTTTTTGAAAATGACATGATGTGAATGTTTAGTATGCCATTCGTTAATCACATTTATTACCTGTTCTTGAGATAATTATGCTCTGTATTCTATGTTTTCATCCAGACATTTCTTTACTACTTTAACTGTTTTCATTACATTATACAGCTTAATGACAGACAAGTGTTTATTACTGTATGACATTCTGCCAGACCATCCAAAACTGTGATCAGTTCTCTGTTACAATACTTTATTGTGTGTTTCTGCTGTTGAATTGCTGGTATGTTACTGTTCACTATAATTCCATGGGATCACACCCACTATAACAATGTGTGATATGTTTGCATATCAATGATGAAAAACTTTAAATCATGACATGTCATCCATCTGTGCTGCCATTTGTCACTCCTTTATGTTGTGTGTTTTGAGATTACCATTTAGCATTTACATGATTATACAGCATGTGCTGATCTAATACAAGTTTGTTAGGGATAAACCCCCTTTGCATGGGTGCCACTATGAACCTATGAACTACATTTATTTGCAAAAACATGTCTATCTATTATCTGCCTGATATTGCAGTCATAAGGTTCATTTGTTCTTGTGTGTATATTTTTATTTATTTATTTATTTTACATTTGTTTACCGGGAAGGTCTGACTGGACAGAGCTGCTAACCGTTTTCAGCAGAGGCCCGGGGAGAAAAGCTCCAGAACGATTGCTAAAATACTATATATAAGATATTTGCACATTCAGTTATACAAATATAACAGACAATAACATATGATTGCATAAAATATTTACATGAGCATAGTGGTTTAGACGTACAATTAAAAAGTATAGCAGGTAGTAACATTTGATTGTTGTTCATACAGTATGTTTAGTAGAGATAATCTTGAAGATGTAATGAAGATAAGAGAAGAAAGGAAAAACTAAAAAAGGAGGAGAATATAGACAATTCATATGAAGTGCATTGACATTTTAAGGGAAAGCTTTTCAACTTAGTGTAGGGGAGAGTTACTGGGTACAGGTGGGGCAGTGGGGAGTAGGCTTGAGTGAGTTGGTAAGTTGTTGTGTCTTTCGGCTTTTCCCGGTTAGGGGTCGCCACAGAGAAACTCCGGTCCACTAATGATTGGTAGTTGATTTTTATGTGCCGAGTTACCAGCCCTGACTCACAACCTTCAACCAAGGTATGCCCATTCACACATGTCTCCACGCAGAGGACACTCTAGCTAAGAATCGAACCGGACAGCATCTTACTGTGAGACGACAACACTATCGCAAGCATGTGATAATATATAGTACATCTGTGGGAGTTTTAAGAGGAGGTTGTACAGTGGGTAGGGGAAAGGAGTTAGAATATGTCCCCCAGGTGCTAGGCAGTTACAAGTAACGTGTGATAATATATAGTGCATTTTTCCACTGAATAGCTTGTTGGCATTGGGAGGGATAGTCCTGAAACCATAATAGAGTGGGGGTAGTTGGTTTTAATTCTGAGAGTGATGTTATTAGTTTTGTATGGGAGACTGTATCAAACGCCTTTGATAAGTCAAGGAAAACTGCAGATACTAGCTGGCCGTTGTTGCGTTGCATATTTACTTGGTTACTAAAATGGATGAGTGCAGTGGTAGTGCTATGGTTGGGGCGGTATCCATGTTGAGTTTCGGCAAGAAGATTGTTGGGTAGGAGATGTGTTAGGACCTGGGTGTGGATACATTTTTCCATTATTTTAGCCAGTGGGGAATGTATAGCTATAGGGCGGTAGTTTGATAGGTCAGTGGAGTTGCACCCTTTGTGAATTGATATACTGTAGGAGATTTTTCAGAGACGTGGCACCTTTTGTTCTGACATTGATCTGTTAATGATTATGGAGACTGGGTAGGAATGGCTTTGGCGGCTGTTTGTAGGTGCTAGGCAGTTGCATGTCCAGGAGTTGTTTAGGTGGGAAATAAGCTGTTCTTTGAAGATGGTTTTATTAGGTTGCACCCTGATTTGTAGTGGTAGGGGGTTCCAAGTCTTGGCAATGTTGCTAGAATAGAGGGAGTTACCAGAAAGAAAGCTATACATCCAAATCAATTGTGATACACATTAATGTGGTGCTTCTAACCCTTCACCCGGATGGTGCTATAATAAGTCTGGTGAATGGCAGCAGCAGTCACATAAACACGTTACCTTTTCGGAGTATCTAGCCTGTTCTTGAAAAGGCAATATGTCATGTAATGATACAGGAACATTTTCTGATTAAAATGGCTGAAAAATAAAAGCCCAGAGTTATAACATGCAGTCTGTTTAGTTACAATATCTTTAAGGAAATCTTGCTTTAAAATATAAGAGCAACAGTCTGGTAGGCAGTACATTTATAGACAGACCCTGATGATTTTAAATATCTGCTTTTCCTCTAAAGCATCCCAAACTCATAAATTACTACACAGGTATAACAAATGTCAATGGAAATATTAAGTGTTTTATCGTATGCTTCAGTTCTGTAACTTGCTTGTAAATATTTGCATCAATGATTCCAAAACCATGCTAAGTACAAGGTTTTAAAATATTTCATCTTAAATCTTACACAATGGCAAACTCAACTGCATTACTATTTCACCTCTGTCTAGTGCAGGTAAAGAGAAATTAACTGCTGTTTTTATGATATTAATTTATATAGATATAATTTTCACATTTTTCTACATATCCCAACAACCAAGTAACACAGAACTCCTTAGCCTTATATGAAAGCTCCCAACTAGAGGAATAAAATGCTCCTAACAGTATCTGTGTAACTTGAGTGGTTGCTGAGATATTGTAAGTTGTTTACAAAATATTATATATGTATTAGTTCCTGTGTTTACTGTGACTTATAAAATTTGGTTTAAGGCCTAGAACCTAAAGAATACTACCACTATAAAAATAGTTTGTGCTGAAGAGTTTGCCATTTATACTTCTTTCAAAACCTCTATGGTTCCAGAAATATGAACATTTGTTTAAAATGTGAGGACATAATTTGAATCTGTCAAAACGCTTAGGCTCCACCTATTGGAAGTATTGGAAGAGGCAGTGCAACAAATTTCCTGAGCTCCATTGAAGTAAATGAGTTAAAACAAAAACAAAATGCAAGCACACAGTTGTAAATCATTTTCTCAGACCCTATTAAAGTTAAAGATGGAGGATTTAAAGGTGGACACCTAATAATTTTCAGGGAGGGGTTATACGTCAAAGTGCTGGCAAGTACTGAGTCTTTTTGTAATAACAAGGTGTCTATGGAATGTGGAACTGCAACAAAAAATCTGCTAAAAAGTATACTTGGAAATGCCATATCTAACACTCTGGCAGCTGTTGCTATTGTCCTAAAGCAGTGTGGGATAGCAGTTGCTAGAGGATTTAAGTTAGTGCTAAAATATGCTACAAGTCTAAAAGCATTTGTTCTGCACTACATTAATAAACTAACACTACTGTGTTATGCAACAGAACAAGACAAATTCCTTTGAATAATAAGTCAAGTGCGCGAGGGTTAAGGAGGAGGAGGGTTTTCAGATGAATGAATGTGTTCTCATGTTTTTAATGCCAATGTGGTAGCTATGGAATATCTCGCTTTACAAAAATCCTTCTGCAAAATTAGAACTTCATTGTCTACAATAATCTGCTAATCTAAGGAAAGAAGAGAGCTGATTCCAGGTTATAGTACGCGATGCAGACTGAATAGTAGAAAACTGAAAATTAAGAAGGAAGAATACGATGTGCTTTTGCAGAAATTATTTGTCCTAGGTATTAAACCTATAGCTTCACAACTGAATTTCTTTATGTCCTTTTGTAAGTAAAAGTAAATGGATATTGACTATGAGACTGAACTGAAATAAAGAAAAGACAAAATAGAAATATCACTAACAGAAAAAGTAGAGGGAATTGAACTAGGAATTGTAGGTGGGTTAAGTAGGAATGGCCACTGAATTTATAGCTCTATGGTCTTAAGCAAACTAGTAAGTTTTCTTGGTTTCTAAATAGGTAGTATAAGTATGCTATTCAGATGTTTAGTTTGCATATAATTCCTTGATGAAATGATGCTAATTGTTCCAGTCCCCTTCAATAAACACATCACACCAAATTATATTTGACGACCTTTATTGAACTTTCATAAACATAGCTTTGTTAACCCATATTTATTAATTACAACTAAAACATAATATAGCTGATTTTAATCACAGCATAAACATTCATGTAATGTTAATCAGGACAGCGTGACCTCACTCATCCTGACCCAGTAAGCAGCATCCATACCTCCACTCGCTTAGTTTACTTATGCAGCAGTGTACCATCCACTCATTGCATATACCATTTATTGAATTACAAACCCAGTCAAATAAGCAGCATCCTTACCTCTGCTCGCTTATTTACTTATGAAGCAGTGTCCCATCACTCACTTCATTACCAGTTATTGAACTAAACATCCAACCAATAAGCAGTGTCCTTACCTCTACTTGCTTGTTTATTAATCAGCCTCCAACTGCTCAAAATTAACATCCAATACCGGGGGGGGACAGAAGAGGGTAGGCCTGTCCCTCTTCTCTGGCCTACCTGGACTGATAAATTACCATAATCCCCATTATTCCCCCCAAAAAGGGGGGAAGGACAATGGGTAACAAGTTCACGCCAAAATGTGGATTCCCTATCCAGTTACACTTGCATAAACCCCTTAAGCCCCTCCCTACCCTTACCTCATTTTCTCCTAAAGATCCCTGATTCCCATTTAACCCTTTCATCCCCCTCCCCTCTTAACTCCTACTAATATATTTATCTACTCTTCCCCAAAGATGTCTCTGGACAAACTGGTTTGTTACCAAACCTCATTTGTCCTGGTCCACTTCAATAAACACATCACACTGAATTACATTTGACGACCTTTATTGAACTTTCATGAACATAACTTCGTTAACCCATATTTATTAATTACAACTAAAACATAATATAGCTGATTTTAATCACAGCATAAACATTCCTGTAATGTTAATCAGGTCAGCGTGACCTCACTCATCCTAACCCAGTAAGTAGCTTCTGTACCTCTGCTCACTTACTTTACTTATGCAGCAGTGTCCCAGTACTCACTGCTTTACCATTCATTGAATTACAGATCTAATCAAATAAGCAGTGTCCTTACCTCAGTTTGCTTATTTACTTATGAAGCAGCATCCCATCACTCACTTCACTTACCAGTTATTTAATCAAACATCCAACCAATAAGCAGCATCCTTATCTCCACTCGTTTATCAATCAGCCTCCAACTGCTCAATTTCCTTTCCAAACTCATTGAAATAAGCATCCAATACCAGAGGGGGAACAGATGAGGGCAAGCCTGTCCCTCATCTCTGCCCACCAGCCTAATCAGGCTATTACCCCTCCATCTTACCCAAATTTCCGGACCTAACCACACATAAAAAGAAGGCTAAGGCAATCATTCGGTGTATGACATCTACCCTAAACCAAACTAGATTCCTATGCTGACCCACAAACCACCTTCTGAATGATTAAAATATGCCCATCACATAAATGCCACATAAACTGTAATCCTATGAACCTCCATTTCCCAACACCAACCCTTGCAACCAAAACCTATTTTGACAATAAATAAAGTCTGTCAATAGTCAGCTATCAACATAACCCAACCCTTGAAACCAATGAACCACCAACCAAGATTCAGTAACTTCAGTTAGCCTTGTCACCCATATAGCTACAGTACTAACAACTAAATCCTCCTTGACCAACCGGACTGCCTTACCCTGCTCCCACGTCTGACAGCTAACTAAATCTTTCCCACCAATGTTACACATTAAACCAATCTAACAATGCCCTACCATATGCATAACTTATAAACGATAGTTCAAAGTCCTGCAGCTTGTGTTTAACCTTAAAGCAACCTGACACCTTGTCAAGGCATGAACAGCACAACCCATACCCCATCATATTAAGCAATTGAAAGTGACCTAATCCCCAACACTCCCGGTAACCCACACCCAACTAAATTAAAACTGCAAATAACATCCCCAACTGTCCTTTCATCCCACCCTCCAACCAATCACAGACGCCACTGAATTATGCTCCCCCAACATGCCTCCTCCCATAGCCAACCAAGGCAAATTTTCATGACAAACCTAATTTGTCCCAGTCCCCTTCAATAAACACATCACACCAAATGACATTTGATGACCTTTATTGAACTTTCATAAACATAAGCAAATCTGGGTGTTGCCATTGAGATTCTTGACATAGCTATAGAATGCTTTGTGGTTGCCCTTAGAATCAGCGGTGATTTTGTTTTCATAGCTAGCTTTGGAGTATCTTATAAGGGATCTCAGCTTCTTACTGAGACTGAACAGGGAGCTCCTCCACTCATGGGATTTTACTCTATTTTGCAACAGTTTCTTCCTTCTGTTGTAGAGTTTGTTTATGGCAGGGGACCACCAGATTGGCTCCTTTTTTTTGGAGGATAGCATCTTGGTTCTGTTTGGGATAGCACTATCCATGCACTTGTGTAAGTGCTTATAGAGTACATTTGTGTAGGATTCAGCAGTCGTAATTGTATTGTTCATCTGCATGGGTGTCATGAAGTTCACCACTTCTGTCTTAAGAAGCATGAAGTTGGCTTTGAAGAACTTTTTTACCATGGTTTTCTTAATAGTAGGTGGGGGCAGGATGCGGATATCTAGGGTGATTAGCTTATGGTTGGATCTGACTAATGAGGAGTTTACTTCAGGTGTAGAACACTGGTCACTCATGTTTGTAATGAACCCTAATATTTTCCAGTATATCAAGAAAAGAGGAGTGGGAATCCTGGGGCATGGTGGGGGATCTGTAGCAAGCTACAGTTTGGATTGCAGTTTTGCCCAGAGTTAGTTGCACTTGGATAACCTTGGATGCATTATGCTGCACAACTAGCCTGGAGGTGTGGATATCCTTAATGAATATGGGCACACCTCCGCCTTTAGTGTTCTGGTCCAGGTTAGATGGCCGAAAAGTGCGGTATGAGTTATAGCCTGATAATGCAGGGGTGCTCTCTAGAACCTTGAACCAGGTCTCAATCACTGTACAGATATCGATGTTCTCCATTTTAAGGAGTGCCTCGAGTGAATGCATTTTGAGATTTAGACTTCTAGCATTGAGTAGCATTACCCTCAGTTTTTGCTTGCCTGTTCCTGTTACAGTGGTGAATTTGTCATTTGAACCTTGCCTAAAAAAGGCACTATAGGGGTGGCAAGAGCCTTAGCCAGTGTCCAGAATCTCAGGGCCGACAGGTGCAGGCCATCTCTGGCAAAGCATCATGGTCTGTTGACCATGTTGTCCCAGGCAGACAGATACTCAATCCCCTTAGAATGACACCAGAAGTTTAGCCAATTGTTGAAGTCAATCATTTTGTCCTTGTATTGAGGCATCATTCTGGGGGATGGCAGGATGCTACTCAGGGCTAGGGTCATATCTGCCTGGGCTACAAGTTCAGAGAGCTCTTCCATGTCTCTTTTCATGTAGTCCAGGGAGGTATGTCTCAGGTAGTTCACAACAACATGGACAATGACAGAGTCATATCTGTACTTGTTGTGGAGTAACCTGAGTGTGTGGGTTATGAGGCGGATCCTGGCACCCGACAGGCAGCTGACAGTAACCTTCTCCTTGTTTAGCCTGGTGAGTGGGACATCAGTGTGCCTGACTATAGAGTCACCTATGACTAGTGTGTTGGGTATGTTGCTTTGCCTTATGGGCTTTGGTTTATTGGCACACTGAGTCTGTGGGATATGTGTCATTTGGGTTGTGTTGGGGGATGGAGGATGCTTGCGGTTCTGCTTTGGAGGTCTCTGTTGCTTGAGCAGATTATTATTGAGAGCCTCTGCAAATGTTTTTGTGTTTATATGTATGGAATTTGGTGGTGTAGGTTTAGAGGGACTATGTGATGAGTGTGGTGTGGTGCAACTGTTTACCTTCTCCTCTTGACTGTCAAGTTCAGTCTTGGTTGGAGAGAGCTTTACCTCCAGTTTGGCTAGATAAGTGCATCTCTCACAGGTTGAGGTATTGGGTGGTAGGAGGAGAGGGTTTTCTGTGTACATGAGGAAATTTCTACGTTGCCTCAAGATGCCCAGATTCATCAGATAGACAGGAGAGAACACTAGGAGCTGACCCTTGGACATGCCTGAATAAAAAACTACTTTCCTCTAGACAAGTGAGGAAAGTGAGTATAAAAGCTGTTTTTCTCTAAGCAAGTAAGGAAAGTAAGTATAAAAACTGTTTTCCTCTAGGTAATGAGGAAGGTTGAGTGCTGTAGTAATTTGCAGCTTACAGCAAGTTCTGAGCAAGTGCTGAGCATGAATAAACAAATTCAAGTGCTAAAACTAAGAATCTATACCTGGATCTTGTGGTAGATAGGCTACCTAGTGCTTACCACTCCCACTGATAAGCTAGAATGCTTCCCTCCAACACAGAAAGGCTTGGGGGGTTCAGAAGCTTACAAACAGTCATGGATATAGCAAATCTGTATCTGGACTAGACTAGTTACAGGAAAGGTGGAAAACAAGCGTAAACCCAGGCTTTTAAACCAGAAAGTTGAAAGAGATGGAAAAACTGCCCAAACGGCCAATAAACTACACTTTCTGGGCCAGAAACCACTCTTGTGGTAGATAGGCTACCTAGTGCTTACCACTCCCACTGATAAAGCTAGAAGTCTTCCCTTCAACACAGAAAGGCTTGGGGTGCTCAGAAGCTTACAAGCAGTCCTGGATACAACAAATCTGTATCTGGACTAGACTAGTTACAGGAAAGGTGGGAAACGAACACAAATGCGGGCTTTTAAACCAGAAAGTTGAAAGCAGTGGAAAACTGCCCAAATGGCCAATAAACTACAATTTCTGGGCCAGAAACCACTCTTGTAGTAGACAGGCTACCTAGTGCTTACCACTCCCACTGATAAGCTAGAAGGCTTCCCTCCAACACAGAAAGGCTTTGGGGCTCAGAAGCTTACAAACAGTCCTGGATACAGCAAATCTGTATCTGGACTAGACTAGTTACAGTAAAGATGGGAAACAAGTGCAAACATAGGCTTTTAAACCAGAAAGTTGAAAGAGATGGAAAAACTGCTGAAATGGCCAATAAAATAAAATTTCTGGGCCAGAAACCACTCTTGTGGTAGATAGGCTACCTAGCACTTAGCACTCCCACTGATAAGCTAGAAGGCTTCCCTCGGACACAGAAAGGCTTTGGGGGCTCAGAAGCTTACAAACAGTTTTAGTTACAGCAAATCTGTATCTGGACTAGACTAGTTACAGGAAAGGCAGGAAACAAGCTTAATTTTTTTTTTGAAAGTGGAAAGGGAGAAAGGATAAACAGAAGATAATTCAAAATTAAGGACCTAAGTGGCTTGCTCTTCACAAATGTTCTCTCTGTATTAGGTAAAATGAGCTAGTGACACTAGACTGGAATAGAGCTGGGATAGAGCTGAACAGATGGGACTGGTAGGAGTGTCTGAAGTCAAAATATGATCTCACTGTACTCAGTTGAGTGAGCAAATGAGATAGACCCAGGAGGAGTGTTCAAACATAAATTTACAGGAGGGGTGGGCAATTCCAAAGCTACCAAGATTAATACCAGAACAAGAACAGGGAGGGCAGCAAGAAACTAACTGCAGAGACAGAGACCACAGTATTCTATGAAACAATTAAATAGAAAAATAAATAACTACAGAGAGACACAGATCACAATATTCAATGAAACAATTAAATACACAGAAAAATAAAATGCAGTACAATATTTAACACTGCAAGTTTGTACTTAACTCAGGTAGTAATGCAGTTGATTGTAGGTATGTAGCAGAAGACAAACAACTCAGATATTGAGCAGTAATACATTCAAAGATATGTGACTAACACTTATAAATACAGAGAAACCCTCTAGGCTAAGAGTTTAACACTGAATATCAATGAAGTGAAACACAACAGCCCCTACTAACTGCAGAGACAGAGAGCTAGCTACAAAAACTAAATCACCACTGATTCTAAGGGAAACCACAAAGCATTCTATAGCTATGTCAAGAATCTCAATGGCAACACCCAGATCTGCTCTGAGGTACAGCACAATGGCAGGAAAATTATAGAACCAACTGATATTGCCAACATCCTGGCAGATAGGTTCAGTCCTAATTTTACCCCTCTCTCACCCCCTAAAGGGCCCATATCTATACAGGAAGAATGCAGAGTCCCTGTAATCACATCTATGCAGGTTAACACTGCACTCTCTAAAACCAAAAACACAGCATCCATGGGACCAGACAACACCCCAGGCTGCGTTTTACATGAACTTCAGAACGAACTGGCTCCCCACCTAAGCACCATGTTTAATCATAGTCTCATGTCAGGCTTTCTGTCCACTAAATGGTGCACAGCAACAGTTATCTCACTCCACAAAGGGGGAGCCAGCACTAATCCGGGAACTATCGTCCTATTAGCCTAATGAGCCTGATCTGCAAGGCCATGGAATGTATCATCATGGAACTCACAAAAAAAGACATTGGTAACCTCCAAACTCTGGACCCCACCCAGCTCAGGTTTGTGAAAGGCAGATCATGCCTTGTGAACCTGATTGACTTCTTTGAGGCAGTCACCAAAGCCGTAGACGAGGGTAAGGTTGTTCACACAGCCTATCTTAACCTCGCCAAGGCTTTTGACATCATCCCCCATTCTGGAATTATAGCTAAACTCACTAAACTAGGTATAAATCCCTACATCACAAGATGGGTTTCCAACTGGCTCACTGACAGAACCCACACTGTAAAAGTTGCAGATTCCAAATCTGACTTCAAACCATTGATAAGTGGAGTACCACAGGGTTCAGTCCTGGGACCTCTTCTGTTTGGTATCTACTTCTCTGAAGTACAGGCTAACACAGAAGGCCTCTGGCTAATGAAGTTCACAAATGACTGCAAACTAGGAGGCATAGTCGTGTCCCCAAATTATGTGGACATCCTACAGAAGGGCCTCACTGAGACAGATGCCTGGTGTCAGAGGCATGGCCTCAAGCTCAATGCCAAAAAGTGCATTGTCATCCCCTTTGGTAAAAACTCGGTACCCATGAACTACCACATAAATGGAAGTCTTCTTAATGCCTAATGTTTGATAAGAGACCTTGGGACCCAGGTGGACAGTAGTCTCTCCTTTGATAATCACATCACCACAGTAGTCAGGAAATCCTTCTATGTGGCACACCTCATCACAAAAGGGTTCTCATCCAGGAAAATAAAAGTCATTGTTCCCCTCTACTTGGCACTCATTAGACCTGCAGCTGGAAAGGCCACAGAAGTACCTCACATACAGGATTACTGGCCTCAAACAGATGTTCTACACTGACCATCTCAAAAAACTCCAGCTTTAATCTGTAGCATATCACCTACTCCGAGGAGATCTCTGCCTAACATATAAAGCTATGTTAAACCCAGAGCTGTTGGACATGCTACACCTAAAGAAATCCCAATCTCTCTGTGTTATATGCTGTAGGGACCTAAACCTTGTCACCACAATAAACAGGACATGCTGGAGGGATAGATTCCTGACCCAGAGACTTCCTATACTCTGGAACAAGCTACCCATCTATGTCAAGCAAAGTTCCTCATTAGCACCCTTCAAGAAAAATCTTGATGAGTGGATGGGAAATAGGAAATACACTCCGGGGATCACTTCTGTGGCTCTGCTCAACACTGGCACAGGAAATTAACTTTCTTGGGTGGCGTAAGCCAGGGAACCCTGTTGGCTAGACTTACTTAGGCCCTTGGGCCGCTAGCCTAGTACCTACCTATGAACCTATAACTTTGTTAACGCATATTTATTAATTACAACTAAAACATAATATAGCTAATTTTAATCACAGCATAAACATTCATGTAATATTAATCAGGATAGCGTGACCTCACTCATCCTGATCCAGTAACCAGCATCCATACCTCCACTCGCTTACTTTACTTATGCAGCAGCATCCCACAACCATCCCAGTAAATTTCCCTAAAGCAACACAATGGTAAAATGCACCAACTTCTTAACCCCCCACCCATAACAAACCAAATAAACTAGCTGCCATGCAACTTCAATAACCCAAGATGCTGAAGAACATCCTTACTCTGATGCCTGTCCCCTCTCAAAAAAAAAAAAAAAAAAAACCACATTTGGATCAAACTCCAAACACTCTTACCCTCTGCAAAACTACTGGATGGGTAACCGTAAATTCATCCCAGAGGTTCCGTCCATGTTCTTTACTCCTCATAAACTGTAACTGTAAACTCACACCAGAGGTTCAGCCCATGTTCTTCACTACCCATAAAAAGTCTCCAGCCTTGCAAGACTCCACCTTATTTGTTGATAGCCCCAAACTCCCCATAATTAAACCCAACCACCTGCTTCATCAATCCCGTGATGTATTTCATCCTTACCAGTCCTCACAAGACTCACATACCACACAAACTCAAATTTGTATCACTACCTGTGACCTCACTCTGTGCATACCCCAACAGTCAAATCTCCCTTTGCGGCAACATCCATCACCTAATAAGATCACTTCTTTCAACCAGCGGATGATACAAACTCCATGAAGACGCCATATGTGACCACCTTCATAGCACTTAAACTGCTGAAACACCCATCATACCACCAACATATGTACGTCAATCTGTAAAAGAAAAGACAACTGTGAAATTAAAATCATGTCCAGTGATAAGACAAAGGTCTCCAGAAGATGCTATAAATGAAAAATTTCTTTCTGTTTTTTTTATAGAACAGCTCAACATCAGCCCACAATGACCAATTAGGTATGTCAGCAGAAGGCCCACACCTCCCAGTCTCCCAGGGCAGGATGCCTGTCTCAACAGGGGAAACAAAGGCCCAAAACGGGGACAATCTCAACATCACTCCAAAAAAAAACAAGTCGCCAGAACAGGACCCACATTATCATCGACCTCTTGAAGGACAAGAAGTCCAAATTCCAAGGCATGCCACAATCTTTAGATCACACCAAGCCACAGCAGATTGCAAGAAAACATAAATTCCCTAAGTAAGAACTGAAATATGAAGAAACTCTGGACAGTGCAGAGGTATACTCAGCCTTGTGATCCACCACCCTTTTTTAATAAATATCCTTCCCCACCCCTTAAATCAGCACACTTAATGCCCATGCATCAAAATTCCCCAGTGTACTTAAGGAAGCACTATCACAGTAGAACACTCCAATGAAAACATATGGGGAGAGGAAATGCAGCAATGCCATTCTCAACCTCAATGGGCTGAATGCAATGGTACAACAGCAGCCCACTTACATCTACAATAAGCAGCGGGAAAATTACAAACAGATGGCCAACGATAACGAGGTTTGTATCAACTTTTTTTGGCACCTGACCTATCTAGCTGGTTGCTTAAATCTGTCTCTGCCCTTGCACCCTGTTAAATTGCTGACATACTTGATTCACCCGTGCTTATTCCCCCCCAACAACCCCAAATCCCCCAACAGTCCCAGCTCAATGTGCAGTGACCAACCATTATTCGTGGTTATGCTACCTCCCATGACTGAAAATATCAATGAACCATGTTCTTCTCAGCAATTCCCCAAAAGTAAGAACACAAGGCCAACCTGTCCAGCAAATGACTACAAACCCAATCACTCAAATAAATGTCACAAAAGGAAACCACAAGCCCCTACAAACACCTCACCCCAACAGCTCCAGTAACCACCTAGCAAACTGCAAGAATAAAAGGCCTTGCATTACCAAGCAGACTGGGGCAGCCACAGTGGTGCAGCGGTTAGCATTGCCACCTCACAGCAAGAGGTTCTCCAGTTCGATTCTTGGCTGGGGTGGCTTCTGTGCGGAGTCTGCATGTCCTCCCTGTGGTCGTGTGGGTTTCTTCCAGGTGCTCCGGTTTCCTCCCACATCCCAAAGACATGCAGTAGGTGGATTGAACACTCTAAATTGTCCCTAGGTGTGAGTGTGAACATGTGTGTGTGCCTTCTGTGGAAGGTTGGGTGCCGGGCTGGCAACTCAACACTGTAAAACTCCACTGCCAATCATGAGTGGACAGATGATCCGCTGTGGTGACCCCTAACTGGGAAAAGCTGAAAGAAGAAGAAGAATTACCAAGCAGACTGAAAACAGGAAATCACTGAAAACATTCAGAAGATCACAGATTTTATGAGGAACCAACTTTAGATGTGATGACCAAACAATGAGGCAACTGTGGACACTGAAAAAATCTAAATGGTTGCAAGCTACAGATCCCCCCCACACACACACACACACACACACACACACACACACACACACACACACACACAATCATACTTCTCCAATTCTTAAAGCAATAAATCTGCCCAAGGCCATGAATTGCAAAAATACAAAGACTCAAAAATAAGAACACGTCTTTTTTAAATATAGCTCATACCAGCTTCGAAAGTTAATAGAATACCCATTATTGCAGTAACATTGATTTATTAAGCATATGCCACCTGGAACTCAATGTCTTTTTTTTTTTTTTAGATTTTCTAAAATGTTCTTATCAGAAGTACAGCTTCCAGAAACTGCAAAGCACTATTGTTTAAATGAGCTCAGACTATTTTACCATGTAATTACATCTGTCTCTACCATACATAATCATTTACCTGCCTGGATTCCCAACCCCAGCTTCTTAAAACCACTTGTACTGGTGCCTGTTATAAAAAGTGTCTCATAGATCTGTGACTATAATTAAGGTCACTCATATTCCCAATGAAAAAATCCTCTGTTCCTTTTCAGTATATCTGATTAGAATCTGTTCTCACTCTTCAGAAGAAGAAGACTCTCTCCTTATATATATTGATTAAACTTGACTAGCACACAGTTATACCTAAAGAATGTTAGTATAAGTGATCATACACATATCCACTTCTCTTGATTCATACAATTTACTTGTTCAAATGCAATTAAAACTAGTCAAGAAAGTTTTAATATAGCGTACCTGTAGATACTTTAGACTGAAATTTAAAATTGCATTTTGATAGATTAGACACTTGCCTGACAGAAAACCTGTCAGTTTTTGGGCCCAGTGGCAGTTTCCAGAGCAGCAGCATGCAAACAGCTCAGAACTCTGAGTAAGCTCCAAGCTGTTAAAGTACCAAATAGCTTTCGCACAATACAGTTCAGCACGGAATAACAATCTTCTTTATTGCACAGAAAGATACACGTGGGAGACTGAAATCTAGATCCTTTCTCTTTGAGTTACAAAAATCAACACATTTTATACCGTTTTCATTAAAAGCAACATTATTGTAACAATCATAGAACAGCCAGTGACCAATTAGAATTGAACACTACAGCATTAATTTTGCTAAGATCTCCTGACAATTTGTTAATGACATTCAAGATTAGAACCAAGTTCCGAATTCAATGAAAAGATTTTTTGTTCAGAACAAATCTTTACTTTCCTAGTACTTTTCTAACACTGTCAGTACTTGCTTATATTAGACAGGAAAGAAATGAAGAAATACATACTGCAGAACATTCAAGATTTCATTCTGCTATGAAGCATATTAGAAATGAAATGTACACACTGCGTTTCCCTTTTCTTTTCTTCTCACCCTTCACAAGGTTTACATTTGCAATGCCAACACAAAATAATACCCAATTATACCTCTCATTCTTTTATCTTTCTCAGTGACTGTCACATTTACTTTTATCTCTGTAGTAACATTGATGCTGTGTTTGTATAAAGCATATATTCTACAAGTATTGCTCTTTGTCACCATCTGTAGACATATCAGAAGACATTGTAAATAAGAAATGTTGCATGAGACTACCAGTTCCTTTCCCTGGCATGCACTTACATGCATAAAACAGATAACCACACTTTAAAAAAAATGAAAAGAAAAAGAGAATTAACTAGACTAGATGAGTTTCATGTGATACTTGAGAGATGATAGGAGCACTGGAAAAAAAATCATCATCTGCCACAAGTGTGACTAACGGTTTACAAAAGGAAAAAGACAATTCAGAGAAATGGAGTCCCTTCCAAAGAAAAAAAACAGCTAAACAACTGACAAAATATCAACAATTATCTTATAAAGCCAAAGAACTGTTATGATATTTATACAAAAACAATACTTTTTACACTAGTGCGATATTTACAAAAATCTGTACTTTGTTAGAAAAGAAATAAGAAAAACAGTGTTACTATTCTCTCCTATTCAAAGTAAAAAAAAAAAACATTTATTTTTTCTTAAACAACCTTCTGGGAAAGATTCCCTGAATGGTATAAGTGGTTATGTAAATATATGTGAATGAGCATGTGCAAGAGGTGAACAATAGAAACAAAGTGCTAATAATCCCTTCTAAGCACTGGAAGCAAAAGTAATAGGATAACTATTCAAGACTTTCCAAAAAGAATGAAAACTCAGAATTGCATGCACACACACACACACACACACACACACACACACACACACACACACACACAAACACACACACACACACACACATACACTGCTCATTGCATTGCCTAGACTGAATGCTGCTGTAAAAGCACACACACTGTTTCATAAAGAAAAAAAAGTGGTGCCTTGATTAAAATGATTTTGTTTGCTTCATTGTCAAAGTGCTATATACATCTCTATAGTTCATACTCACATGTGCATTTGAACTGCTACTAACTTCATTCGCTCAAAGATTGTCCAGTGAAAGAAGAGCTAGGGTGGGATAAAGGGGTTCCTATTAGCTTGTCGAACACTCAAAAGAGCAAACGCTCTTTGATCAATAGCTAATATTCAAAACAACAAAAACTCGAATGGCTGGAACAGCAATTTTTTTCCCCCGGGAAAAAAATTGCTGGGCCATTGTCAGGACTTTGCAGTTTCCTCCACTGTGGTGTGATCTCGGAGTTGGTATATTTACATAGGGGGGGTGTGGGGGGCACAACTCCCCATGTTGGAGGTTGTGGGGGGCAAAGCCCTACACTTTATTTTGTTTGTGGATTTGTTTTTTATTTTTGTTTTTTTTTTTGTTTTTTGGGGGGAACAGTGATTTATTTCCCTGGGGGAAAAAAATCACTGTTCTGGCTGTTCGAGTTTTTGTGGTTTCAAATATTAGCTGTCGATCAAAGAGCGTTCACACTTTTGAGTTTTCGACAACCTAATATGAACCCAGGATAAAGAGCTCTTAAGCAAGAAATCCTGTAGATGACTTTGGCAGAGTCCAGGCCACTTTGGATTTTTTAGCAACCCAGCAGGAATGGACTTTTTTTAAATTCAATTAATACTGATTGCCACCCCCCCCACCCCCAGCCAGCACTAGGCCCTTGGCAGCTACCTAGGTCACCTTGTGCTCAATCTGACCCTGTGTAAGAGCTTTAGGAAAGATAAGTACTTACTGAGTGATTAAAGATTTCTTCCCATCTTCAAATATCAATATTTTTGGAGAAAGTGAGTAATTTACAGTAAATGATGGCACATGAATACAGTTCATTCTATCTTGCACTGAATTTGCAGTGGCTTGCAAAATAACATTTTCAAAGTAATTAATTTCAAGGTTCTTATATACTCCATAGTCAAGTACAATTATTTAAGGTCAGATTACAAATAAAGGAATTAATTCAGTCTCATATTCAGCTTAATATTTTTTGTAAAAGCATATTGTAAAAGCAATCTCTTATTAGGTTACTGAAGAAGGTCCCAACTCTATTGGACAGTTATTATCATTTAAAATTAAATGATATGAAAAATAAGTCAGAAAAAATAAAAAAATGTTTCAAATTCAAGCACTATGTTATTACAATGCAGCCACTATTTTATGGGATAACTGCAACAGTAGTACAAAAATAAAATACTTAGCAAGATGATTAATGTTCTGCATGATGTTGTGTAAATGTCCCTGTGTCTCAAAAGACTGCCAAACTGTTAACCAGTTGCAAATCAAATTTATTGAGGTGTGATTGTTTGACATCTGGGTCATAGGCACAAATGTTTGCAGAGTATGCTCAGTGCCAATGATTATGAATTTCATTAAAATATTATTTTGTAGAACTATGTGATTCAATAGGTTCATATGTTCATATTAAATAAAAGGCAATCAGTCTGCAGACTATTTCACACCTAATCAAAACACCCTATTCAAAATTTCCTTCTAGCCTAAAGGAGGTGAAGAAAAGCTAGTCCAGGAGAGAATTTGAGGCTGCCCATCTAATTATCTAGGTTTACCATGAAGGTGGTAAGGGTGTTACTCTGTTTGACATGTAGTGGAAGTTTGTTTCAGAGGCGAGGGATATGTTGGGATATGATTCTATCACACCAACATGTCTTATTTATCTGCTGATAAAGGTTTAGTAGTTCCTTAAACCAAGTATTTGATGTACCATTAGTTCTGTGAAGGAAAAGAATGTCAAAAAGGGTTGGATCTTTCATGGCATGAATTCCAGACATAGATCTCCACGGAGGAGTCTATAAGAGGCTAAGTGCAGCAAAAGGGCTACTAGAGTCAAACAGTTTATCTCTCTTTTTTCATTTTATGTTACTTTATTTTATGTTATGTCTACTTTCCATTAGCAGTTCATAAACCTCAGAAGTACTTCCTTTAGATGACATCAACTATAGCTACGAAATGTATTACAGAAATGTAGAAATTTATTTTTGTATTTATTTATTTAACTGTGAAGTTTTGACTGGGGTTTATCTCATTTTCAGCAGGTGCCCAGGGAGGAAAGCTCCAAATATTAGGCAAGTATATTTAAAGACAAAAAACAAAATGACATTTTGTAAAATACATTGACTTTATATAAAAACACAATTATATAAATACATCTAGAATGCATTATCGCATGTGAATTTAACGAAATACCTTTTTTCCATGAGGTAGTTGGCTACACAGAAATTAAAAGATAGACAGTGGATATATTATGTAATATCCTTATCAGCTGGACGTACAATGAAGGGTAGCAAAGACAGCAAGGGACGTAGCAGGAGGTATAACTTAAACATAAAAGTAGTTATATGAAACAAGAGGTAAACTGAGATAGACAGCTAGTATAAAGCTGTATTAAAGACAGTAAAAGTAGCGGTAGTTTCTTGGGAAATGTAAGTTTTGTAGGAGAGTACATAAGTAGAGTGTGGAGTGGCAGCCTGTAGAAGATTAGTGTAAATTACAGTTAAGGGAGAAAAATACAGTGTGATTTCTTAGTGATAAAGATATAAAGTTACATGTGTAAGATTAAGGTACAGAAAGCTTAAATAAAGGAAGTGCATCTTTGATCGCAGAGTTTAAGATGAGCATGTGGGAGGTTAGATTGGAGTAGTGCATGAGCCCAACTAGTTATTTAGCAAGGGTTTCCTTGGTGATATTTTGAAGACATGCAGATTGTCTGCTTGTTTTATTTCAGGGTGGATTTGGTTCCAGATTTTTGCTACCTGGTTAGAGTATAGTGAGTCTCCTGCACTATTTGATTTTGTGATGGATAGAACCTTTGTTGTTGTATCGTAGGGCTCAATTAGTGGTACATAGCTGCAGTATTCCTTTTAGAGCTGGACATTTTTACAGGAAGTTTATTAAGTTATGGGCTGTAATAAGTTGATGGTAGCTGAAGTGTTTTAAGTTCTAGCCAGTTAAGGCTTTTTACTACTGTGCAATGGTGTTATTTGTTTTTTTTTAGGACTATTTGTTGCAGATTTTGCACTTTTGTTTTGGCTATCAATAATTTATTTTTGATGGAAATTAAGATTTGTAAAGGCTGGTGAGGCATAGAGTAAAGATGGAAGTAGGTATGTTTGTATGTTTGTGCTATGTTTGTTCTGGAGTTATTAGTGAGAAATTTCCTCATCTTGTAGAGGGATTCTAGTTTCCAGTTTATTTATTTATTTATTTTTATAGATAAGAGTAGGTGCTGGCTGTATCTGAGATTATCATCCAGCATAATGCTGTGTGATATATTCTATTTTTTTCTTTGGCTGATAGGCTTTAGGTTTGTGTAGTTTTTAGGGGTAAAAGGCATCAGTTGTGCTTTTTTAGTATTTAAGAGCAAGTCTGAGCTATCTTGCCAGGATTTTATGGCTAGAAAGGCCTTGTGTGTGTTTTTATGTAGTGAGGCTACTGTTTGGCTTGAGCAGGTGAGAGTGGCATCATTTGCATATTTACCAGGGTAGAGTGATTATTGGCAGAGTGTAGATTATCGATAAAGGTATTGAAAAGTAAGGGTCCTAGATTTGATCCCTGAGGGACATTGACTGTGACTGTAAGGAAATCAGACTGTCTTGTTGCCATTTCATGACTTGCTTCCTATTGGATATGTAGCTCTCGAACCAGGTTAATGATGGAGTATTGAGGCCTAGAGAGGCTAGCTCCTCAAGGAGTTTCTGGTGTAAGATAGTACTGAACACTTTAGATAGGTCTAGGAAGATTGAGACTAGGTTAGCATTGTTTCAGAGTTTATTAACTGGGTTTGTAAAGTTTAAAAGGGCAGTAGTTGTGCTATGATTAGGCTGAATGCCATGTTGAGTCAAAGGCAGTAGGATATGGTTGGTGAGGTATTTGTGCAACTGTGTCTTGATGCATTTTTCTAATATCTTAGATAGGGGTGGGAGGATGCCTATTGGATGGTACTTGGTTAGGTCAGTAAAATGTCCTCCTTTAAGTAATGGTATGACGTATGATATTTTTGCAATTGTTGCAATGTGATTTTCTTTTATGGTTCTGTTGATAAATATGGAGACTGGGAATGGTATAGCTTATGGCTCCATTTTGAGGTACTCTGCTGGTAATTTCTTGGCTGTCAATGAGGTTGGTTTCATTTTTAGTAGATCATTTTTTATTGTTAAGGTGGGTACACTATCAATTTTAAAGAGTACTTTTCTATTGGTAAGGGTATGTGGAACAGGGAGAGATGAGGTGAAGATCTGGTTTGTTAGGAACAGGACAAAATTTGCCAAGTGGGTGTTGAACTAGGTTGCTGTATTACCTTTTATTTAGAGGTTGTGATGGGCTGGAGGGTGTAGGGTTCCCCGGGGTTGAGCAATGACTTTACGAACTGCCAGAACAGTTTGTAGTTATTTTGGTGAGTATATTGTATGTCTGTAAAATATCCTTTCTTGCTATTAAGTACCTTTTTTGTGAAATTTCTGAGATATATATAATCCCGTAAGGTTAAATTAATTTTGTTTTCTGTATATATTTTCCAGGCTTAGTCTCTGTTTAATAGCAGTTGCTTTATAGCCTTTGTTAGCCAGGGTACTGGAATGGATTTGAGTCTTTTGTGTGGGGCTTGCTTATTTAAGATGGCCAGGAAGATATGATTAAAATGAATAACTGCTTCATCTAGTGGTAATGTTTTTAGGCAGTTCCAGATATATTGCTTTAGAGTTGTTATAAAGCATTCAAGTTTGAATTTCTGCAGATTGTGGACTTGTTTGTTTGTTATTTGCTTCTGAATGTTTAGCAACTGTCTGATTGTACAGGCAGGTAGATGATCACTACTATTCTTTGGTAAGGTACTGATGGCATTGATGCTATGGGGCTTATTTGAAAAAACTCCAAGCTAGTGTGGTTTCTTTGCTAGAAGTTTTATGGGTCCTGGTTGTGATGTTTAATAGTTGTGAGAATCCTAATAAGTTTAGATCAGATCAGGTATTTGTTATTTATTTCCAGTCATTGTTTATGTCACAAGATTATGGTCTTCCTTTTATATTGTGATACCGCCACTGAAGAACTTCTTCAGTTGTGAATAGATTGTTTCCAGGGGACTGCATATTCCTGCTAGGCAGATTGATTTAGTGTTACTGAATTTGAGCTGGGTAATTAAAATTTCAGCATTTTGAAAATTTGGGGTAGTTTGAAGATGTTGGATTACTTCTAAGATGTTTTCAAAAAGTATTGTTACTCTACTTCCTCTTTTAGTTAGTCTGAGTGACCTGATTTTCTCGTATTTGGGTGGAGTATTTCATTAGTTATTTCTAGCTTTAGCCAGCTTTTAGTAGCTATAAGTATATTGCGGTTATAGTGTTAAAGATTTGTGTGGAGATCATGGGTCATTTTGGATATGCTCTGGTAATTTATGTTTGGGAGAAATAGGATGTGAACTGAGTTGTCATTTGGGAGAGGAGTTGTGTCATTCTGGAGGAGTGTGGTTGGTTATGACTGTATATTGGAGCTTGAGCCAGGGTTGGTGTGAATGTCCCCACTTTGGGCCAGCTTAATTATGTTATACAGACATGTTGAGAAATATCTAGCCTTTTTATGTGTGTATAAGCAGGGGATAATGATGACTTACTGAGCTTTAAAGGTTTATAGATGCATGTCATTAGCACTGAGTGCAAATTTAGTTTGGGAGATATGATTGAAAATGTGGTGTGTTAAGGATTGTTTTGGTTGTAACCACGAAGCTGAGCCACCAACTTTAAATAAATCCAAAACTTGGTCTTTTATTGTATAAGAACAAAAACTACTACCACGTATCACAAGCGCTTTCGCTCGGATGTTCCAAGCTTTTTCAAGTTGGTAAAAGCATGTAAAGCACAAGTTTAAATAGTTACTTACATTAATTGACAATTAAGACAATTCTGTAATTGAAATATTATTCAATTAGAAACCATAATTTTAAAAATGTAAAAATACATGAACAAATGCATAAAAAACTTTCATTAAAATATGAAATAGCTTTCATTTTTTGCAATAAAATAAATGTTCATACTGCTTAATTTCCTTGCCCCCCTAGTTAATAAAGTATGCTAATACATTCAAAGGTGCTACATTTTGAAAGACTTTACTATAATCATAATTTCATTGTGGTCTATGCTATGAATTCCTTAGTTGGAAAACCTATTTGTGGGGAGTTATTAAAAGGATCTTACTCTAGAAGTTAAAAGTTGATAAAAGTCAATCAGTGTGTATCAAATGCTTCTCTATTTAAAATATGTAGGTGTTTGGATGTTGTATCATAATCTGGCCCTTCTTAGTTTTAAAACTGGTTTAATACTGATAGTATCATTTAACCCAGGCCAGTTTCCTGCATTTAGCCTAAGTTGCCACACCAATTCCCTATATTCTAGAGTGGCTTCCCAATCTCCCCCTCTTAGATCACGATTCACCTGCTCAAGAACCATAAATTTAAAATTGTAGTTCGGACATACAAGGGAATGCTTGTAAAGTGCATTTGTTTCTTTACTTTTAGTTATTTCGTAAAAATGTTCATACATTCTCCTCTTGATTTCCCTTTCTGTCTTACCTACATAAAAACTTTTACAAAACGTGCACACCACTAAATAAACCACTCCTCTTGAGTTGCATGTACAAGTGTGGGACATGCCACCAATGTCATGCAATCTTGAATGATAGAGGAATATATTTGCCTTCAAGAAAAATGAGAATTGAATCTCCCACGTATTTTACATGCAACTCAAGAGGAGTGGTTTATTTAGTGGTGTGCACGTTTTGTAAAAGTTTTTATGTAGGTAAGACAGAAAGGGAAATCAAGAGGAGAATGTATGAACATTTTTACGAAATAACTAAAAGTAAAGAAACAAATGCACTTTACAAGCATTCCCTTGTATGTCCGAACTACAATTTTAAATTTATGGTTCTTGAGCAGGTGAATCATGATCTAAGAGGGGGAGATTGGGAAGCCACTCTAGAATATAGGGAATTGGTGTGGCAACTTAGGCTAAATGCAGGAAACTGGCCTGGGTTAAATGATACTATCAGTATTAAACCAGTTTTAAAACTAAGAAGGGCCAGATTATGATACAACATCCAAACACCTACATATTTTAAATAGAGAAACATTTGATACACACTGATTTACTTTTATCAACTTTTAACTTCTAGAGTAAGATCCTTTTAATAACTCCCCACAAATAGGTTTTCCAACTAAGGAATTCATGACATAGACCACAATGAAATTATGATTATAGTAAAGTCTTTCAAAATGTAGCACCTTTGAATGTATTAGCATACTTTATTAACTGGGGGGGGCATGGAAATTAAGCAGTATGAACATTTATTTTATTGCAAAAAATGAAAGCTATTTCATATTTTAATGAAAGTTTTTTATGCATTTGTTCATGTATTTTTACATTTTTAAAATTATGGTTTCTAATTGAATAATATTTCAATTACAGAATTGTCTTAATTGTCAATTAATGTAAGTAACTATTTAAACTTGTGCTTTACATGCTTTTACCAACTTGAAAAAGCTCGGAACAGCCGAGCGAAAGCGCTTGTGATACGTGGTAGTAGTTTTTGTTCTTATACAATAAAAGACCAAGTTTTGGATTTATTTAAAGTTGGTGGCTCAGCTTCGTGGTTATAACTCTTGTTCCTGGTTCCGTTTTTTTGAACTGTTTGGTTTAATTGTTTTGGTTGTGGATTTGTGGGAGAAAAACTGTGTGGATGTAAGTGGGATTGCAAGACTGAAATCTGTGTGAGAATGATGAATGGTATTAAAATGACTGCAAAAGAAAGTTTTGCTCTTGAAAGGAAAGTAAGATATGACATGTATTTCATGATAGTGGGAGTAGTGTTTGTTGTAGTGCAGTATTGCTCAGTTATTATGCAGTGTATGTTTAGGGTGGTTAATGTCTGTTTTTGAAGGTTGCAAAAGTATTAGACGGGGTAGATGTCTTAATAGTGATGGAAGATGGGGAGGTGTTGCTAAAGGGTGATAGTTAATTGTGAGAAGTGGGCTGTGGTTGGGGAGTATTAATGTAGGTAGAGTAAAAGAGAGTGGGAATAGGGGTAGGGTAGGGGAGTGTAGTGGAGACTGAGTAGAATGAGGGCAGAATGGAGTGAGGCCCACATAAAGAGCATTGTATTCCCAAGAAAAGCAATGTGGTGACGCTGCATTTAGAAAAAGGGCTTATTCAGGCAATATTACAGAAATTAATCTACAAGCAAAGTGTTGTTTGTGCCATTGGTTCTGATGGTAAATAAAATAGTAGCAGACAGTACTATGTCAGTAAGTATATTGAGATAACTGCCTTAGTAAGCTTGATTTAAGTTAGGAGGTTGACTTGTGCATAGCTTATTTTTTTCTACAGACTATAACATAAGCGTAGCTTTTGTTTGTTTTGATTTTTTTTTATTTTAGACTTTCGGTCTAGTATAAGATGTTTATGTTTATTTAGTTTTAGTTGAAGGGACTGAAGCTGTCGCACACTTGTAGGTAGCTAGATACATTAAATAGAAAGTGCATCACTAGTTTATGATTATGAGTTGAACATAAATCATAATTTAAATGTTCTTTTCCATGGGAGGGGGGTTCCTGGATGTAGATAATTGGTCTCACTGAGTATATTGAGAAAGTTTACAGGAAGGTGGATAGTGATGCACTATATAAGTATTTAATTTTTATAGTCTACAAAGGAAAAAAGAAGAAAGTAGACAGTATAAGACATAGCAGAGAAGGGGAAACAAACTAAAATTAAACAGTGCTTAATATTGAAGATAACTGTAGAGGTTAAAGAAGTAGATACACATATACCCCTACCTTTACTACTGTTCCCTCAGGTCCTTTGGCAAATGATTAAGAGATACCTTTATAACAACTTCAGGGTGTGTGTGGAAAGTACAGGACAGTGAACAAACTTGCTGGTAGATAAATGAATAAGTACCTTTTAGAAAGTAGAGAAGTATATCCCTTATTTTTGTAAGTAGAGCAGTTTAATCCATAATATTGTATAATATAAAACATTTATGACTTTGGCATTATTACCATTTCTAGGTAGTAATTAATGTCTCACAGTTATACATATGTTTTATAGTACAAAATACAGTCTGTTTATTGAAATATTCACAGGAAGTATTCTATAAAAGTATAAAACCAAAGCAGTCACTTGCCAGGGATAGTTACAATAAATATGTATCGTGGTACTAAAATGCTAGCATGCAGGTTGACAGCAGTAATAATTTTAGATGATAGCATATAAGGAGAGCAAGGGGTCACACTAAATACTTGTTAGCTTAACAAAATGGCTGTCCATGGATACAATATTAAATGGCCAACAGTACCAGTAAAAACATATGGCCCATCACCATTGCATCAGAAACAGGAAAAAAGTGGAATTGCCTAACAGAATGTATGGCAGATACAGCAGACAAGTTCCAAAGCATGGTTTGTACTCAAGAAATGGTACTACATTTATGCTAGCAGAAAAAAATGTTTTTATTAAATAATTCTGCATATCCCAGCCCATTTAATGTTTCAAATGTATTATTTAATCAGTATCTTTCTATATTCAATGCTAGTTACATGAAGTAATTTTAAAACTGGAAATATGTACTTTAAAAACACCAGGAATAGACTATAAGTTAAATAGGCTCCCACAGCCATAGCAGAATGTCTCTATACTTTACAAGCTTTTGACATGAGAAAGAAAAAAAAACAATGTTGAAGTTTTATGCCACAAATTAACTTTTAACTTACTTTTAAGTGTGCACACCACTGTAGGACCCTGTCAAGGGGACAAAAACTCAGCTAGAAAATCAAAATGGTGGTTCCTCTAGCTAGAAGTTTTACTGCACAAGGATTATGGGAAGGATAAACAAAAAGGCCAAACACTTTTACGTATGACTTTACTTTTCTTACAGAACTTGCCACACACAGAGTATTGTATTCTCAAGAGAAAAAAAAATCAGTGAATCTGCATTTAGAAGAAAGGTAAGCTTATCAATGCAATATTACAGAGATTAATCTACCACAAGCAAAGTGTGATTTGTGTCAGTGTTTCTTATGGGAAAAAAATAACAACATACAGTACTATGTCAGCCAGTATATTGAGGTAAACTGTCTTACTATGGTTGATTTAAGTTAGGAGACTGACGTACACAAGTTTTTTTCTGCCCTAGGGACTTTAACACGAGTGCATTTTTTGACTTCCCATGTACCATAATGTTTATTTGCAGGATATGCTATTGTTAGCTAAGTAACTATTCAGTGGAAGAAAAGTTGCATTGATTTAGTTTTAGTGGAAAGGGCTGGAATGTGCACACTGTTAAATAGATACATTCAATGGAGAGTCCATCAGTAGCTTATGATTATGTGCTGAGCATTAATCATTCTGTAAATGTTCTTTTCATCTGGGTGGGAGTTCTTGGTTGTAGATGAATGGTCTCACAGAGTATATTACCAAAAGTTTCAGGAAGGTCGATGGTGATGCACTATATAAATATTTAATTTTACTGTCTACAGTTTTAAGTGTGCACACTACTGCAGGACATTATAGAAGGACTGAAAACTAAGTTAGAAAATCAAAAATTAGAAATAACCTTTCCACCCTATATTGGACGTATAGATTTGGATATTAGGAAATTGATATTTCAAGAAACCTTGTAAGAAAGCAAAATGGTTTCCACGTGATTACAAAAATATGATTCAGGATTGTTCAACACTAAATAATAATGATAGTAGTAATTTAGAGGAACTTCACACCGGACACAGAAACTAGGTAAGGCAGCTGTTGTACTCCAGGATAACATTATTATGAAGGATAACTGGAAAACACCACATGAAGATGACATGGGATTAGAAGAAATATCTGATGATTTAAATGAGGTGCATACCGAGTTCCTGCCAGAAAAGTTTCAAGTTACAACAAAGAAGCAGCAGTACCTTAGTAGTTCTGAGGAAGAGGAGTATAGGGGGGCACTTCTGCTAAAAAGTTAAAGGAAATTTAAAAATACTATAAGACAATGGAGTGAAAATTTAAACTGCATGGGAGATTTTGCTCAGTACCTCAGCAAAAGTAAAATGGTGATGGAGGTAGAAGTGTTGACATCAGAAAAGCAAGTCACGATTTTTTTTTTATTAAAAATGATAATACAGTTTCACATGAGTTAGATCAAGTGAAACAGTAAGTGAAAGAACAGCTCCTGCTGTCAAAGTGGGGAGTGAGTTACTGCCTGATTTTAGGCTGGAGAGTACTTAAGCTTTGTGAAAGATGCTGTTCAAGTAAAGCGGGTTACACTTCCCAAAAGCATGTCTCCCTGTATGTGATTTCCATATGCGGGGCAAGTCAAGTTATACTTCTTTTTCTTTCATAATGTTGAGCAACATGAAAGTAAAACAAGGAAGCTGTACTGGAACTATTATAATGAAAATTAATATGGCTTAATGTCATACTTTACTGGAAAAGTCCTGATATGTGCTGAGCAAGGAAAAAGTATGGCATACGCCACAGTACAACAAAGCTGCAGAAGTGATATGTTAGTGCTCACCAAACAAGCAGACGGTGTGAACTACATATGCAAAAGACCTTCTCTGCATGATTGAAAAACATAATCCATTTTTCCAACATCTATACTCTGTACTATATGGGAGCTGTCCTGATGTGGAAGTTGATGTGATGCTTAGAATACCAGTCCCCGTGGAAACTACAGTAAGTGTAGCGTTGACCATTCTTACTAATTGCACCTTTCAAGTGTACTAACAATCTGCCATCTATGCTCACAGACAACCTAGATTAATACTTTGACCTCTGCTTGGAAGAGCTTCAAGCTGCTTACGCTACCTATGTGCCTTATTTATTGCTGTGTAGGTGAACATAAACCTCTGGTCAGTGATCAGGCACAAATATGTTCAATATCAGCTGTACAGCTCTTGCAGTTACAAGTACGATGACATGCAACAAGACTATTCCACTTACATGTCTTCGTCAGTACCCAAAATATCGTACAGATAATATATTGCATACATCAGAATCAGACAGATTTCAAATTGCAAGGAATGCTAACTTGGCATATTGCACAGAATGTTAACTTGCCATTCTTAATATTGCACATAAGGTATAAGACTGTAATTTCATAGAATTATTCCATATGTCTGTGAATTACTTCAGCATTGTAATTCCAGACCTTGATGACCAGCATGGTGTATCTAACCATACCACACCAAGAGATTACCAGTCAGGATGCTTTCAATGATACCCCTGTAGAAGGTTGTGAGAACTGAAGGTGGTAGTTTTGTTCTCCTCAACCTTCTTAGAAAGTGTAAATGCTGTTGCACCTTCTTGACAATGTGATTAGTATTAATTGACCAAGACAAATCTTTAGCGATATGCACCCCAGGAACTTTGTGTTCTTCACCTTTTCCACTGTTTCTCCTCTGATTGTGAGGGGAGAATGAGCTTTGCATCTCTTCCGGAAGTCTACTATTATCTCCTTTGTTTTATTCACATTGAGAGCCAGGTTGTTATTGTCACACCAGACAATCAGTTGGTTCAACTCCTCTTTGTAGGCTTTTTCGTCACTATTGCTGATGAGACGCACCACTGTAGTATCATTCATAAACTTAATAATGTGGTTTGTATTGTACCTAGCGATGCAGTCATGTGTCAGAATGGTGAACATCAGGGGACTCAGGACACATCCTTGAGGTACTCCAATGTTCAGTGTGATTCTGATTGAGGTGTTGTTGCCTACACATACCTTTTGTGGTCTGTCAATAAGAAAGTCCAGAATCCAGTTCCATAAAGGAGTGCTAACACACAGATGGATCAATTTCTCAATCAGATGTTGGGGGATGACCATGTTAAAGGCCAGGCTGAAGTCAATAAATAACTTGCAGACATAGCAGTGTTTGTTCTCCAAGTTTGATAAGTGAAGTGTCCGTAAGATGGCATCTGCCATAGAGCAATTGGATCTATAAGCAAATTAGAGTGGGTCCAGTGTTACAGGAAGACTTGATGTTAAGTAGTCTTTGACCAGTCTCTCAAAGCACTTCATTACAGTGGAGGTGAGAGCTACTGGGCAGTAGTCATTCAGGCTTGAGGGTGGATACTTCTTGGGCAGTGGTATAATGGTTGTATTCTTGAAGCACATGGATAGACTATGTACTAATATGTACCCCATCATCCACCTAGACTGACCTATGTCCAGTAAACCAAAGCCTATGTGGACCCCACCAGACATCCATATGCTGCATCTTTTATGAGGCCTACCTCCCTCACCCCACCCTCTGTGTGCCATAATTGAACTGTGTGCACTCCAACATCCACCTCTATGTGTGCCACCTAAAAATGTAGTGAATCCAACTTTCAGTGCACCTCAACCATACATTTGGGGGATTACTGATGCCTAGACATGTGCCCTATCTGCTCTCATTCCCAATTTCAACCACCTTGTACTTCTCACCCAATTGTCTGCAGACTGCTGTAGAATGACACCCCTACAAATGAAAAAAAGTTAAATGTATGCTACTGGCCTGTGTGCCATTACCACAGCAGATGCAGAATACATTTAGACTCTCTAGGTCACTGTAAAGCATTTTCTCTAAAACCCACCCACTTGATATCTAAAAATCCAATACTGAGATGAGTACTGCAATGACACTAGTTGTTTATATTGTGTTATTATGAGGCTCATAGCACAGTAAGTATGTTGATGCAGCAATTTCATTGAAGTTTCTCCGAATCACACAATTATCATAGGTCATAGATGTGCAATGGGACTTGTGCCTGCCCATGTGCATTCATGATAGAAAGAAAAGCAGTTTGCACACACCCAAGCACCTCTGTGATATTGGCATGGCCGCAGGCTTTTTGTGTTTCACTCCATAGCCTGTAAGAATGCAATACGATTGTTTAACAGCCTTCACTGAGTGAAGTGGTTGCAAATTTGGGGAGGACCTCTTTGGGTTCTTTACACACCTTAGCTTTCTGTTGCATCCAGCTGGTTCTATCCAGGGTATCTACCAAGAGAAGACTATAGTAAGTGCTCTGACCCCAAAATCATCTGGGTTTATACTACTTGTCAAGAATCAAACTGGAATTATTGCTACTCTTTTGCTTCTGGTCAAAGTAGGAGCAAATGATTATTGATGACTAGCTACATGCAGTTATGTTGACACCAGCACTATCTCCTCTGCCAGACAGCTCCTCCAGTAATCAACTTCAAACCTCACAGGTTTCCCCTTCATTCCTCACTAGTAAGTACTTTGTACCATGGATATGAACTATCGAATTGTCTCTGTAACCAGCGTGGTTGAAATGGTCATCCTGAGACAATATAGCAATTGTCTTACATTTACTGACAACCAAATGCCACTAAAACAAACTGATACTGTGTGTGAAAGATGTACATGTATCTTCATAATGTTATTGTAGGCAAAGCTCTCAGACAAAGCCATGACAAATAACATGCAAATTGTCAGTGATATACAACATCACAGTCAACCAATCGCACACACTTTATACCAAACATGCAAAGCTACATATGCAGTGGCTCTTAAATGTAACCTACCTAAAACATGACAAATACTTCCTAAAAGTAACCTAAAAAAGAAGTACCCGCAGCAGTTTCAAACATACACCACACAGGTAGCAATCACCACGAAACATACATATAAAAGAGTCAGATTGACTCATTCCAAAGGCCCATAACCTCCACACATTGCAATATCTGAGTCTGAGATGACTCCATAGTGAGAAACATTAATACACCACTCACCAGACTGCACAAGGAGAGGGTCACAAGTTTCCTATCTGGTGCCAAGATTCACTGTATCATATGTGTACTCAAGTCCAAATGAGTATGAGAACAGGAATGCTCATCCATCTAACTACTTAACTAAATAAACTACTGGAAACTTAAACAAAGTGCCTTTATTCCTCCCCCAGTGAGGGTAACAGAGAGAGAGTTTATTACATATGCTTGCTAAAGTGATTTTATCTGGAATATTCATTTGTACTGTGCTGCATTTCTATGATAGGGAACTATTAATATTCAGATCCCACCAAGGAATTTTCATTCCACAGTCTGAATGTGAGTCAAAGCAAGGATGTTTGTTGAAAACTCCCCCATGTTACATGACCTTAACATTGGCCTTTGTCCTAAACTTTACCGTAAAGCTAACCCTACTTTTAAACCTAAGACATCTGACATTTTATTGTTCTAGCATTTACACAAATTAATATCATTCCAAATGACTTGGCCAATATTGCTCACCTAACCAGTAAACAAGCAAGTGGTCTACTCTAGTCTATGTACGCTGCTTTGCGCATATTCCTAACCTGGCCTTGAGACTATTCCTTTAATCAGGGTCAGTACAAGATGATCTTTACTTTCTACTTTTCACAGTCTGCACTAGGCATTCTGATATGGCCAGAGAGTTTACACAACTAAGTAGAGGATGGAAATCTTGCTTACCAGATAATACAAGAAGTTCCTATTGGGAGGAATTCTGATGAGTGTGTAATTCACTAAATGATAGGGAAATAAACACAATTAGTCAGCATGTAGTATAACCTGGCTTTGAGGAAAGGCGATGTAAACAGATTCAGTCTGTGACATCTTTTAGAGAGTATGATATCAGTGTTGAGGAATGAACATGATGGCATTTGTTGGGACTTAGTACTGATCTCACTTTTCCATATCAGGCTACAGCTCATTCTGATGCATTTCTAAGCCAAGTCACATCCATGCTGCCTTTCTAGCAGGTAATGACTTGAACATCGAATGCAATGATAAACAGAATTTGGGCATGTACAAAAAAAAAACATTTTTTTTAAATTAATGCTTTAGGTACACCACACGTGTTAGTAAGGCCATGTGATTTGAGAGATATTTCATTGTCAAAAAGAGTTAAATCTCAAAAATGGGAAAGTGCCTACTAGAAAAATCATTGGCCTTGAGCCATGGATAGCTTAATAATGCTGCTCAGAACCAGGTGTCAACAGAACTCTTACCATCTACCTTTGCTGTTTCTGCTGTACCTGATGCAGGAAGTGTCATTACAGATGCTATTTACATCTCGGAATATATAGACCAGATGTCCTGATACAGTGTACCGTCAAGTGCAGTAAAACACAACAGACTGCTAGAAGGAAATAACATTTCACCACTACTCTTTCATATTTACTGTTCACAACAGTATAAATTTGAAAATAATGGCAAATCATCCAGTGTTTGGCTATATTGTTCCGAAATATTATTGTATATTATTTTTACATTTATTCACAGACTTTCTCTTTGAATTGCAAGACTAGGTTCCCCAATATTCTCAAATGAAAATAATGCTGCACTGTAGGGTATACCACTGTACATTCCAGTATCCTCTATAATACCATCCTTCTCTTCACATTCCAGAAAGAGCTCTGAAATAGACCTTCAAATTTCTTTCGAATCAAGAGTAGGATTCCAAGACTCAGGGCAGTGCTCAGGAGCTTGTATGATGAGATGCAGTTCTATTCTAAAAAGTCTGGTAACATGTCCCTACATTTTAATAGCAAATGGTTGAATGGGAACTAAAACTGCAGCCTACCACACAAGACTTCACAGGAGAAGTATATAATTACAAATTCCACATATGAGCAGAAACCTCAGTATCTGTAGAAGTACAGGTCTATATTATGTGATCGAATGTTTAGGTGATCGAACACCTAAACATCGACCCATAAATGTCGAACTCTGACAATCGCAAAACGCCATTTATGCAAATTTTTTCCCTGGGAAGAAATTTGCTTGGCCATCATTGGTAATTTGCCCTTTTCCCCAATGTAGAGCAATCTCGAAGTTAGTATATTTAGTTGGGGGGGGGGGTGGGAGGGCGAAGCCCCCCCACTTGATTAGTGTTTAAAGGTTTGTTTTGTTTCCTATGGCCAAGCAAATTTTTTCCCAGGGAAAGAATTTGCGTAAATGGCCATTCACGGTTTTAAGGGTTCGACATTTACATGTCGACGTTTAGGTGTTTGATCACCTTAACATTCAATCACATAATATAGAACCAGAAGTACACAGCTGCTGCTATACTTCTGTGGTAACCCACAGTAACAGAAGACCTTTTCTTTCTTTAAGGATATGTTGCCTAGTAGGTATTTCAGGTTATACTAGCTTAATTTGATATTGACTACATGAGATGTTGTAGTATTGGAATCAGAACATAAATAAATGTTTTTCTTTCTGAAAACATATACATATATATATATATATATATATATATATATATATATATATTTTTTTTTTTTTTTTTTTTTGCATTACTATTGTGTACTTATTGAATCTAGCTACTCATTCTACTCCTAGTGAAATCTTAGTTACTAATGATTACTAGGGTTTGAGACATCACTAGGACACTTAGAACTCTTCACTGCCTTAACTACGTCTGTGACTTGTCGTTATCCATGTAGCTGTGAATGATCTCTGGCACCTTACTCTGAGGAAGTGTAGACAGATATAATTATGGTCTCCCTCTGTATGAATCTGAAGCAGGAAAGACTCTAGTTTGAAGAAGTGTTCCACCACCTCCAAGAGAAAGTTAGCTGAAGTCATCAACTGGCTGATTTGTGGATGTTATTTCAAGGGGATCCAGTTTGTAACTATGTGGGACTTAATGACTTCCGGTTTTTGTTCTTTGTTCAAAATGGTCTGCATCTCTCATTTATGCCTTTTGCATGCTAATTAAAAGATTTGCTGCCCTCATGCTGACTTTTTTAAGTAAGGTCCAATATCTGGACATCCTGATGTGAATGATGTCTAAACAATAAAGAGCTAGAACTTGAGGCTTTTGTGGTTCTCCGTGCAATTCCCTGAAATAGCTCCACCCACAGCTTCAAGTTAGGCTAAAAGAAATGGTCTTCTCAAAGTTATGCTGGGCTGCAAAATCAGCATTCATAAAGCAATGCTAGTACTGCACTCTCAAAACCATCAGTAACTGCCAATTGTGCCCCCAACAGATTGCATCGGGGCAACCAGCCCCTTCACCCTGTCTTACAGATTTTGGTCTGGGAAGTCATTAATGGTAGCAATGGTTATACAAGAGCATGTTTGAAGCTAAAAGGTAGGCTAATGGTGATGAGTGTTAGGTGGGAAAATAAGTGATATATAATATATTGGGATGAACGAGTCAAAGTCTGAGTTATAACACTCTGGAATGGCTTCAAGGTGCTGCTGTACATATGTGATTTTTTGAAGTAAAATGAAGGCATTGAAGGAGTTCTTGATGAGGAATGCACAGAAAAGTGATGGGGGGATTGTTGAACAGACAGGTAGTACTGGATGGAGGCTTAGTTATGCTTTATCGCAGGTCATGGATTAATGAGGAACTGATATTGTATCTAGTACTGGATTTATTTGTTATTATGGAGGCAGCAGGAATTAATAAGAAGCTTAGGCTTGGGGCATTAAAAGGAGTAATTGTGACTGTAATTGAAATGAAAAATAGAAGGGCTAACTGTTACGATAAGGAGAATGATTTCTGTTTTTACAATGGCTGGGGATCACGTACTTAAGAAAGACATGGTATCTACAGAGTTATAGAAATAATTTAAATAATTGTTGTGAGGATTTGTTGGGAAGGGTGTGGCCCTCACACTGATGGCATATGTTTAAAATGTAATGCTTCAAATTAATAGACAATAGCCTTTTAAATTTTTTACAATTAAGGTGGGATACCATTTTTTTCTGTTTTACCACTGATGGATTTACTGGGATTTTATTGTTCTCAGATATGTGAAAAATTATTATGAATGATTTAGAAGACATTCATCCATAAATTTTCTATATCAATGAATCACATTAAATATTCAAGGCAGAAATTAATATTTCGTCTGTGTGAAAAAGGAGGAGTCTGTTGCTTGGCTATGGCTGTACATCCTGACTTGCCCCTTTTTCCTTACAAGAAGGTACAAAAAAAGGCATGCAAGGGAAGCAACTTCAGTGTCAGTCTTGTTCATGTAAGATTGTCCCAACTACATGAGAAACCATCATAAGATATCCAGCCATATAAAACTTTCAGTAGTTGCACTTTAATGTTCTTACCACCTTTTTGAAGTACTTAATACTACTCATCTCCTAAATCAATCAGGGCTATATATAACAACCCTGGTGTAAATTTGTGTCTATATATCCAGTCATCAAGACTAGCCTTAAAGGCAGACAAGTCCTTTCACCTCTTTTCAGGGAAGACCCTTGGTGGTATTTATACTACTAGGGGAAATGTGGTCAAGGCATCAAGAAAAGTTCCTCTACTCTTTCTGATAGCTCAGGTAGATGTAAAAGCTCTCACAGCATCTACTATCGATGCAGGTAAATGGAGACTTTTTTAACATCTCATCCGAAGGGTTGCAAACTCAGGAATGGAGACCCCCCCCATATTTCATTGTAATGTCAAAAGTCCATCTATATGGTGTGGGAGTAGAATACCCAGATCTCTGCACCAAATCAAGTATACTACCTGTCGAGCTACTAATACTGCTTACAAACTTATAGCATAAATACTAATGGCCATTTGCTAAACAAAACATTTGCATATTGAAAACAGACTTAGTGTAAGCAACGGTAAACTTCTATTCCCTCGAAGTTCATGCTCAATGAAAATGCATTGAAACTCACACTCATTGAAAGTGTATTGAAACACACTCATTGAAAATGTGTTAAAACTCAAAGTCACGTTCATTGAAAATGTACTGAAACTCTGGCTCTGAATATTCCAGTCCTTGTCGAAAGAATTTAGTAACAGTGGCTGAGAGGATGACAGTGCTCATCTTGCAGTCATCAGCAAACTTGGTCAACCTCACTTCAAGGATATTGGCATGGATAGCTACAAAACAAATGCCAAGCAGGAGAGAGCCAAACACTGATTCCCGTGACACTCCACTAGTTACAATTTTAAGTTTAATGAGAGTACCTGCAACTTTCACTATATTTGATTTGTTGGATAGCCAGTTTGCAATCCAGTAGACAATATGGGAATTTTCATTAAGTTGTGTAACTTTTCAATAATACCATGGGGTGGTTAATGTCAAAAGCCTTGGTCATGTTAAGACAGTGTTCACAGAGTAACAACTATCCACAGCCTCTGCAACTATCTTGAAGAAATTTGCTAGGTTCAGAAATCTGGACTTGCCCCTAGCAAAACTAAACTGAGTGATATCTGGATCAGTTAAGTTGCCAATGTCTACATAAATTAATTCTGCTATGATACAGTCCTTGGCTTTGCATATAAAGATAGTGAGAGTGATGGGTCTATAATTGTCCAAGTATATAGGGTGGCCAGATGTTTATAGAGGAGTTACAATGACTTTTTCCAGGTGTCAATCACAAACCCTGAGGGTATACTGAGGCTTAATGGATAGGGCTGCAGCAGGGTTAGAGATATGTATTGGTTTGTTACATATGCAAGTGAACTGGTCCAAGGACCTATTTGAGGAACAATTAAGTCACAGGGGGCCTAACATGCAGACACAGATGATTACTCATCCATTACCAAGATAAAGCGGTAGCATATGAAAACTTCAAACCATTTCCTATCAGGTTAGAGGAACAAAACAGTTGTTGTTGTTGTGTCTTTCGGCTTTTCCTGGTTAGGGGTCGCCACAGCGGACCTCCTTTCCGCTAATGATTGGTAGTTGATTTTTATGTGCCAAGTTACCAGCCCTGACACACAACCTTCAACGAAGGTACACCCATTCACGCATGTCTCCATGCAGAAGACGCTCTAGCTGAGAATCGAACCGGACAGCGTCTTATTGTGAGGTGACAATGCTACCGCAGCACCACCACCGCAGATGCACAAAACAGTAAACTTTGCAATTATTATTACTCATTTTTGTTTTTATTTGTTAACTAGGTACATGAACTGGTTCTCAGACCCTTTTCAATCATAACTCACTAAAGCCACTAAAGCGAGTGTAAATGTATGTCAATATGCATACACAGTTTAGAGTAACCAATAAAACAGCATGCTTTTGGAATGGTCCACGCAGACACTGTGAGAATATGCAACATATTCCTGCAAAAGATCAGGAGTGAACCCTGGACTTTGAACCAGAGATCTTAATCACCGTGCCACCTGTTGACATGATCATTCTTGAGCAATACAAATATGAATGCAATCAGATAAGTAGCTAACCTCAACTTCTATATGAAAATGCAGAGGCCAGCAACTAAAATTATATGTAAAACTAAGAAATATGGTTAGAAATATATCTAAACTAAATGTGCATTGGCTGTCACCAGATCTGCCTACAAATTCCATCACATTATGTCAAATGGAAACCAGGAAAGATCTGTAGGATCTATAGTACTGTTTCTAAATAGGCGTGGTTATTCTCCAGGCATGCAGGGTTCATATATTACAAAAGAAAATCAGCAGGGATGGGTCTGCAAGGGACAGGGGACCATTCAGAGGACCTTCAGGTAAGTACAGTGACAAAGCAGTGCTGTCTGAGGAAGTAGACACACAGTCAATGCATGGATCTCAATATCTGCTGTTGACAGTAGATGCTATGGTGTGCACAGCAAACAAGTTCAGTTCAGACAAGGAGTGGCAAAGGCAACACTGTATTCCAGATATAGCTGCATTATTTATGTTGGCCAGGTAATAAGGGGGGATGGAAACTATATCCATGGTAGAGAGAACACCTTTCTACTCATTTTGTAATGAGAGGTATTAATGCTGGCCATCACGGACTAACCATGAGCAGTAGACCATCCAAGATGTCATGTGGTCCAACCAGACAATATAGCGGAGAAGTACATGGTTCAAAGATACAGTCAGTGTTTGACCGACATTAACTAATATAGACCTGCATAAAATGCCTATTAACATAGACCGGACCCTCTATAATACTTAGGGCTGATGTGGTACAAAAGCTGCAATAAACCCAAACACAACCCAAATGGGGTTCTAACCTTCTCAGAACACATGCCCATACAGCAATTGACCAAACACCCCCCGCTGCTCTGACAATGATAGTGCAATGACAACATTTTCAGCACTGGAGAACTGACATCCATGATCGATCACAGGGCTGGAGAAGTATAGCTAACCACTAACATGTTATAAAACCAAACTGTACATCATGAATTGTTTTAAAATAACACTTTGTGTTGATATCAATGCATTTACTTACCTTGCCTACGCTACCCAAAAAATTATCTTTTGCCACTAGGGTCACACTCACTATCTGTTCAGTACAGCTGTACCACATGACAAATGCTCTTATGGGTGAGTATTATACATTACGGTATGCTTTCTGGTCATCTTGTTTAAGCCCAGACAAATATTTTTATTGTGGGGGGTTCTGTTGCTTTTTGTTCACAGGGTATATACAATGTGTACCTTGCTTTGGAAGCATTATCTACTTATCTGCATGTGTCTGAACTTATGGGCTAGCAATCCAAGTAGATTTTATGCATTTAGGCATTGGATTACACACAAACATGAGGATTTGAATTGTCCCTCATTTGCATGCATTACCATACCAAGCATGCCAGTCTTGTGCGGGAACTGAAATCATGACAGCTGGAATACGTTGCTTGAGACAGATCAATGTCCTAAGAATAAACTGTTTCAAATTGCAGCTCATAGTAAGATTCATCCTGGATCTTTCTCAAACAATCTGTGTAAGGCTAGCAGACAAAAATCTTAAACAATAACACTTCCCAGGTTCATTAGTATTACAGCAAAAGCTTGGATCAGAGGTAGTTGAGAATTCTAGGAAAACTGACCATATGTATATACAAAAGTATATAATAAAAACTCTGAACTGGGAAATTATTAAAACAAGCCATCTATATGTCTTAACATGGTGCAGTGTCTCATTATTCTGTTTACTTATTTCTTAACTGGGAAGGTTCCTTACATACAAGTGTCTGTTTTCAGGACCAGCCAGTATACCCTGTTCAAGTGAATTGCTCAGAGACTCATGGCATCTAAGTGGAGACATTAGGTCTAAAATTCACAGATACAGCATATATATTTTCAGAAGCTCATTGTCTTAACTGTTTAAGTAAAATCTTAATGTGAGTATTATATTTAACTATTTATTTAGTTAGATTGTATTCATTTAATTTTATTTCTTGCTCTTAGCCATGGGTGAAAATATTTTTTTCATGCCAGATCTCCTTCCTAATTAATAAATGAATACAATATTTAATGAGATTGAGGCACAGTATTTATTCATCTAAAGGCTCTCAATGTTGTTCTGGGTTGTGAAACTTAGAAATTACCAATGTCTTTGGTGTCTCTGTCTTCTGAACATTTAAGTATCTTAAAGTGAATTTCTTACATCCATATTTCAAACATATAACAAGGTGGTTATGACTGGAGATCCCGTCATAATCCTTTATATTATCGTCCACTAGAATATACTTTTACTTTCAATTGAAGACTATAATTGTTAAAGTTGCTATATCTAAAATACTGAGTGCCTAATGAAGCAATTTGTTTGATATGAAATGAAACCCTTATCTTTTTTGAAACAAATAAAGCTTTTAACATCTGTCCATGGTCGGTGGTCTTTTTGGATTTATAGACGTTGTTTTTGTGTTTCAACACTGCTTTACCCCAACTCAAGCACATTTTTGGAAAACAAATCAGTTATCTATTCAAGTGCAGGCTTACATATGGGAAGAAAATAAAAATGCATGGCCTCTTAGCTCTCTAATGTTCATTACATGCTCATGAAATTAATCATACCTCTCAGTTATTCAGATTTTTGCAAAATGTCCAGATTTTTGCCTCATATATTTGGTATATACCAAGATGTATAAATAATGGTAGACATCTGAGTTTTAGACTTCATAAATGTCAGAAAATATATGCTAATGTAAAATGTGTTATTCTAGTTCGTTTTTAAGTTTATATAAACAAAATTTGAAATCTGACCTGGTTTTAGACCGTTTTCTTGCATTATTTTGGCTTTTCCTGGAATTATTATCAGAAGAAGTCATGAGGTATGATTGAAATAGTAAGAACTATGATAAGTGGTTCACTGACCTGGCTGTTTTAAGTCACTGTGCTATCATATACAGTCAACATCAGCACTAGAGCTCTTCTTGGCTTGTTGTAAGCTTGGTTGGAATACATTTCATAAGTCATTCCTGAAATACTAATAATATCATTTATAGTCTTGTTGTCATCAATTGCTGTATTCTGCTAGAGCAGAAACTGAGATCATTGCTCAGTCTTAACCTTTATAACTCAAGGCAATGAAAGTGAAGAACAGAACACACAAGGATCTCTGATTCAAGACAAGAAAAGTTAACATACATTTAAAATGCAATATTTTATTGGCTTTCAAAAATAATAATGATATGTTTTCATCTAGGAATGCAGGATTAAGGACACAATGTGAACAATTTAAGAAATTTCTTGATGATGTTTCTTCCATAGCTCTGCATCTTCCTGGACAAGTTTTTTTCTTCAGTGTCTACCCTGGAAGAACAAAAATATATGCATTGATAATTAAATATTCTCTTTTGGTATGCAGATTCATTAAGTACTGTGCTATTTCAACAAACTTTTAATCACTTTGCTTTAATACTTCAGTGAAGGTATAACAATTACTACAGTTCCAATGTCCTAATATCATCTACAGGGTTCAGTTCTTCCCAAAGAAAAGTGATAACATGGTTTGCTCTTATGACTTGCATATCATAAACTTAGAGTCAGATTTTAAAAGAGAGCCTATCCAAGATGAGGAAACATTGCTTAAACTCTCTAGTGAGACTCACAAACAAATATGAAGAAGAAAAAATAGAAGGCAAGCAACAGTAAAGAATGGAATTTAGTTTGTGATCAATGCTGCACACCTTTTTGAAGTGCCAGGATCAGATAATATGTTACAGAGACATTCTGCATAAAAAGAAGTAGATATTCATGATGGATTCCAAGTGTACATGAAGGCATGTGGCTACAAATAAGTGGAGTTGTAACATAAAAAGAGTGCACTATGAGCGGTGTCTGTAAGGCTATTGTCTTTACAGCTGTTGGTGATATCAGTGAAAAAGGTATGAGGAAGAGAAACAATTTGCAGGAAACACCTTTGAATGGCAAAGGAAGACAGGGTTTGCAATATGCCAGTGCCAAATGGAAAAATGGGTGAGTTAGGAGGAATGGAGGTTAAGCTGTCTATGGGGGTTTCATGTACTATGGACCAAGACTGTTCAGATCACAGGTCATGTTTGACAGCCTCATTCACCTTATGGTAAGTTTGTATCTCATGCAAAAAATCATGCCACAGCTTTGGTAAACTGCTCTAAGTACACACCTCCCAATGCAAACCAACCCGAAAGATACCTTTCACTTCTATCTAATATCCATCCTCCCATTTCTGGGCAAACCTCTAGAAAAGATAGTCTACACCCAACACACTCTCTATGTATTCAGCAGTGTCACCTGTTCTCCTCCAAATACCCAAGATTCTGGCCTGGATGAAGTACTGTGACAGTACTTTGGTCCCTAAAGGATTGCATCCTGCAAAACTCAGATAGTGGCCTTCTAATAGGTGCCCTCTTTATAGACCTGACAAAGACATTTGACCTCATTGATCACTATCTTCTCTAAAACAAACCAAATAAAATTGATATCAGTCTATACACTACTCCCTGGTTTAAAAGCATCCTCGCTTACAGACACTTCAGAGTCAAAATAGGAGCCTCACAATCAGAATCTGCACATTTTACCAAAGATGTATCACAAGGATCCATTCTTGCCCCCTCTCCCATGTTCTCTATATTTTTTAACAAATGTTCCTTGTGACTTCCCCCATCTCCCACTTATCCTCTATGCTGATGATGTGGTCATTACTGATCAGGTCACTCTCACACCAACATTAAATCCAAATTCTCTTCAGACTTACATGAGCTCCACTAATGGCTCATAAAACATAAACAACTTATTAAACCAGCCAAGTCCAAAACTATGCTTTCTGGAACTCCACAGAAAATCCACCAAGCAGCTGACTCTTTAACTATCTTTGATTTAGACAACTATATCCACAGAGACAACCTCCACATTTAAATACCTAGGACTATGGCTTGATCAGTCATTAAACTTCCATTTTCACATAGACAAAGTGAGAACCAAAATAAACTCCCTCCTCTTCTGGGGCAAACTGATCTCCTCTTTTCTATACCAACTGGCCAGAACAGCCATTGGCAAAGGAGTTTTCCTTTTCCTTTCTGATCTTGAATATAGGCTTCTAATTTTTGTTTTTGTCTCCAAGAAAGACATCACCACACTCAAGACTATCTCTTTCTCTTAACAGCATCTGCTGATATATTACAAGCTCACTTCTCTGTGAACAATGCTGAATTACTCTAGAAAAAGTGAAATGGATACCCATAAAACAAGTATCTAACGTACTGTTAGCATTCCAACTTTAAACGCTACTCTGACTCCACACATTTATTTCTCTTTCAGCTAGACTTCATGAAAAATATCCTCATACAACCTGAGACCCTACTCACAAGCCATGCCACATTCCCCTAGAACCAGACTTCATAGCACCACACATGCTTTCTCCTGTCAGACACCTACTCTTTGGTAATCTCTTCTGATCAACCTAAAGGAAATCAATACTAATTCTAAATTCAGAATGCAACTCAAAAAGTACTTTGTCATCTAAGCCAAATGCACCTGCATCAACAAATGGCATATCAGTTAAAACACTATCCCCGTCTCCTCTTTCTTTTCCTCTCCTCTCTCAAAATTTACTGAAGATTGGCTCACTGTGGAAACTAATAGATACATAGATGGATGGATAGATAGATAGATAGATAGATAGATAGATAGATAGATAGATAGATAGATAGATAGACAGATAGATAGATAGATAGATAGATAGATAGATAGATAGATAGATAGATAGATAGATACGTGTTGTGCACTGAAATGTGCTTGATCACTAGAATGCATATATACATTTTTTTTCTATTTAACTAGTCTGAACTACTCTGTTATTGCTTACATTACTGTGTTTTCTTGTTTGTGAACTGTGTTGTACTACACTCGTGCCGAACCTGAAATTGGTCAGTGTTGATCAGTGCATTACCCCAATAAACAAATATAAATAAATATATTGTGTCACACACATTAAGCTCAGGTAATCAATGCAATAAGAAATGCTCATAGGCTCATACTAAGCTATCAGTCTCTAGACTGTTAAAAGACTACCCTGTAACCAGTGGTGAGAATCAAACTTTGTAACTTTAATTTGTGAGGTAAAGACCTTAGCCATTATGCAAACCCCTCCCCTAGAGGTGTTATGCAATCAGCCTGCAGAGTATTACAAACCTAGCCAATAAGCAGGGTTCCACTTTATAATCTCAAAATACTGAAATCTTGAATTTCAGTATCTTGAGACCATAAAGTCAATTTTTTTAAATCATGAAACTCCATAACCGCAAAACCGGAAATGTCAAATTCATGGTTATGGTGTTCCGGTATTTGTCACGGGATGTAGTATGTGCAGCATGTACGGTTTAGTGTGTGGATTTGGCTGGTATGTAAGGTAAGTGAGTATTTTGTTATGGTTTTAGGTATTTGTTTGAATGTATGTGAGTGTGTTTGGAAGTTTTATGTGTGGATTAGGGTAGGCAGGTAAAAGTCTGAGTGCTTATGTGTTGAAAGTGGTGGTGTTTGTGTGTGAGGGTACTGCAGAGTATCTAGTGGTGAGTTTGCTGTCTTTTTCTGTTTGGTACAATCTTGTAGTTAGTATATATAAGTAGTGGAGGTGTGGGGGATGCAGACCCCCCACATGGGGGGGTGCTAGGGGGCTTTCCCCCCTGCTTATATGTAGTCTAGGTTTGTTGATTTGTGTTTGTGTGTGTTTTGTTTATTTGTTGTAATGTGGGTAGGATGGTGTAGTTGTTGTGTGGTATATGGTGTGTTTATGTTCTCGATTTTGTGTTTCACGGTTTTAGGGTTTCAGGATTTCAAGCGTTTGCCTATATGGTTTCGATATACTTAAATTCGAATTTTCAGTATTTCAAAATTATAAAGTGGAGCCATAAGCAGACAGTGACTCAAACCTTGTGGTTGTGAGGTAAACACCTTAACCATTGTGTCACCCTCTCTATGTGCCATATAGAGAGAAATGTCTTTTTAGGCTACATCAGAATATAATGATAACCTGTTCTGTGTTATATGGGCAGTGGATTCTGATGGGCAATGAATGGATGGAAGTAATTAGGGAGAGCAACATCATATGATAAAGGAAAAAGTGACAGCTAGCAGCACAATATACTGTATAAAGACAGAGCATGTCAGCATAACTTCACTGTGACAGTAAATAGACATTTACTTTAATGAAATATGACATATCTGTATCAGGATAAAGGATTTATATTATTTTTTTATTGCATATCCTTCCTATGCTACACTGTTTAATATTGCAATGACCACTTCCAGATTTTTACAAGCAAGGGCCATATTCATGAGCAGGCCGTGTTTCCTGTTATTATTGCACCAGTTTATACTCCCACTGGGGTCGTGATCTGAATCAAGAATTTCAAACTAGGTTGGAGGAACACTCATCTTGAAAATACTTGCATGGTTTCTCATTTCCTTTCATACACACACATCTTCTTTTGGAATTGCTGTTGTTCAACATTTTCTGAAAAGACTAGAGTAACATCTTGTCACTACATAAATTGTCTTAGAATCTGGCCCTAAAAAGATTCACCTGTATTCCTAAAGAAGCATATTTAACCTCCTCAGGTATGAATCTTGATTTCAAGCCACATGTTTAACCTAATGGTAAAATAAATGTGCGAATAAAATTATTCTATAAATTAAGAACATATTTGTTTTGCTCTGTTTAATTGCTGTTTTTTTCTGAAAGATTTAAATAGAACACAAGCTCAACATATTCAAACAATAGCAATAGATTGCTCTCATTTGTTATGCTGATGTTTAGAGGAAGTATAATATACAATGATGCACCCCACTGCTGCATAAAAGATAAATATTTCTACTTTGATTTTGGGGGGACTTTAGGGAATTTAACAACTGCAACATAATTAAACATTACTGAAATGCAGTACTTATATGATTAACAGTGCAGTGAAATACAAATGAACAATTACTAAATATAGAACATCTAATATTTTGCATTGATTTATATTTGCACTAGCCATTTTAGTATCCTTGAAGTTCTGATCCTTCTGCTTAACTTGCAATAAATGCAGCCTCTGAAGCCTGATATTCACAATGGCATCCCCAGTCTGAATAAAACATTAGCAGCCAATGGCATCCCCAGTCTGAGTAACACATTGTCAGGTGATTGCATCCCCAGTCTGAATATTGCATTAACAGCTCATAGCAGCCTCAGCCTGAATAACACATTAACAGTTAATGGCATCTTCAATTTATATAAGACATAAACATGGGATGGCATCTCCAGTCCGAATAAAACATTAACAGGTGATAGCATCTTCAGTCTGAATAACACATTAACAGTTGATGGCATATCCACTCTGAATAAGGCATTAACTGGTGATGGCATCTGCAGTCTGAATAAGACATTAACAGCTGATGGCATTCCCAGTCTGAATAAGACATTAACAGCTGAATGAATCTTCAGTCTGAGTAAGACATCAACAGGAGATGGCATCCCTAGTCTGAATTAAACATTAACAGTTGATGGCATCTTCAATCTGAATAAGACATTAGCAATTGATGGCATCCACAGTCTAAATAAGACATTAACAGCTAATGGCATCTTTAGTTTGAGTAACACATTAACAGGTGATGGCATTTTCAGTTTGAATAGCACATTGCTAGGTGATGGCATATCTACTCTGAAGAAGACCTATAGCTGATGGCATCTCCAGTCTGAATAAGACATTAACAAGTGATGGCATCCTCAGTCTGAATAACACATTAACAGCCAATGGTATCCCCAGTCTAAATAAGACATTAACAGTTGATGGCATCTTCAGTCTGAATAAGACATTAACATTTTGTAAAGGGCAGATCATGCCTACTCAACCTGGTGGACTTCTTTGAGAAGGTCACCAAAACAATGGATGAGGGCAAAATTGTTCACACTGCCTACCTTGACCTGTCCAAGGCATTTGACACAATACCCCATTCGGGCATTGTTGACAAACTCAGGAGGTTAGGTACAAACCTGTATATCACCCAACTGGCTCACAGACAGGACCCAGGAAATTAGAATTGGGAAGTCCACCTCTACAAAGAGGCCATTCACAAGTGGAGTCCCTTAAGGATCAGTCCTTGGACAGCTCCTTTTTGGCATTTACTTCTCAGACATCAAGGCCAATGTCAGTGGTCCCTGGCTGACTAAATTTGCAGATGATTGCAAATTAGGAGCTGTCATTAAATCTCACACTAACACAAATGTTCTCCAGGAGGGGCTGACACAGACAAACAACTGGTGTCAGAGTCATGGATTAAAACTAAATGCCAAGAAATGCATAATAGTATTCTTTGGGAAGTCATCCATTCCTGGCAACTATCATATTGACAACATACCCCTTAGAGTTGACCCAGTAGACAGGAACTTAGGGACACACATACATAGTAATCTAGCCATTGATCATCATGTGTCTACAGTGGTGAGGAAATCATTCTATGCTGCACAACTTATAAACAAAGGTATGACATCAAAGTCCAAGCAAGTCATTGTTCCACTGTATTTGGCATTCATAAGACCTATCACTGAGTACAATGCCCCCTTTGGTATCTACCTAACCAGGCATATCCAACAACTGGAATGTCCACAGAGGTTCCTCACTAAAAGAATACAGGGCATAAGTAATATGTCATATGCAGACCACCTCAAGGCCCTGTCCCTGTATTCTGTCTCCTACAGGCTTTTGAGGGGAGATTTATGCTTGGCATCCAGGGCATTATCAGACCCCACTCTGATGGACGTCCTGCATATCCACAAAACAAACAGTACCAGAATTGCTCATTCTAAAGGCTTAAACATTGCATGTGATATAAATAGGACCTGCTAGAGAGATAGGTATTTATCCCAGAGACTACCCTGTCTATGAAGCAGGCTCTCCATCCATGCAAAGCAGAGTTCCTCCCTAATCCAGTTCAAGTTCAACTTGGACAATTGGATGGGAAACTGGAAATTTATCCCTGGTTTGGCACCTATGTCTCTGATGCAAACAGGTAACCTGTAAATGGTTCATCTCCCAGGCCCATGCTTACACTTATCAAAGGAATCAGAACTCTCAGAGATTTGGAATGCATGGCTATGCTTAAAAAGGACCTTGTGGTCATTAGCCTAGTAAACACATATGAACCTATGAACCTATGAGGAGATGGCATCCCTGGTCTGAATTAGACATTAACAGTTGATGGCATCTTCAATATGAGTAAGACAATAACAGCTGATAGCATCTTAAATCTGAATCAGACATTAGCAGCCGATGGCATCCCCAGTTTAACTAAGACATTAACAGCTGATAGCATCCCCAGTCTAAATAAGACATTAACAGCTGATGGCATCTTTAGTTTGAATAACACAATAACAGCTGATGGCATTTTCAGTGTGAATAGCACATTGACAGGTGATGGCATCTCCACGCTGTGAATAATACCATAACAGCTGATGGTATCCCCAGTCTGAATAAAATATTAACAGTTGATGCCATATCCAGTCTGAATAAGACATTAACAGCTGATGGTATCCCCAGTCTGAATAGGACATTAACAGTTGATGCCATATCCAGTCTGAATAAGACATTAACAGGTGATGGCACCCCCAGTCTGAATAAGACATTAACAAGTAATGGCATCCCCAGTGTGAATAAGACATTAACAGCTGATGGCATCTTCACTCTGAATAAAGCATTAACAGGTGATAGCATCCCCAGTCTGAATTTGACATTAACAGCTGATGGCATCTTCAATCTGAATAAGACATTAACAGCTGATGGCATCTTCAATCTGAATAAGACATTAACAGCTGATTGTATCTTCAGTCTGAATAAGACATTAACAGCTGATGGCATCTTCACTCTGAAAAAGGCATTAACAGGTGATAGTAGCCCCAGTCTGAATTAGACATTAACAGCTGATGGTATCTTCAGTCTGAATAAGACATTAACAGCTGATGGCATCTGCAGTTTGAATAAGACATTAAAAGCTGGTGGCAGACCATTGAAACCCAGCTGTTTCAAACCATTGCTATACAGAACATCAGGTCACATAGTAGGAAGAATACCGTCTTATTAAAGATATATGCTGCATAGAGGCTGATTGTAAAACAATTTAAGTTGGATAAATTAAATGCATGAAGATAAATTAGACCTAAAAAGGGAAGAAAAACTTGTCTGATTGCTTTTTAGAGAAATAAGATTAGAAAAACAGTCCAATGGCTATGTCGTTTCTGTAGGAAATAGTGGAGTATACTCTAACTGAAAACATAAAGAAATAAAGAATATGATGTGACAAAAACAGAAGGGTGGGAGCCAGAGGCATGAATTAGTTGTTAAGAACAGTTAGGGGTATATGCATCCATCCTATTACAACATAGTGATGTGATTGAAGTAGCGGCTGTGATAAACCTGAATAAACGGTGTTAGTTTTGTTGATAAACAAGGAACAGATCAGCAGATATAAAAGGCATAACTCATATCAATAATTTACAGCTTGTGACAGAAAAGGAATAACAAACTCTTCTTAGGTAGAAGATCAGTTTACTATAAAGCCACTTCAATGAGCATAACAAGGAACAAATCAGTGTGGTGTGAGTTACCAAGCTATCATTCAGCAAATCCATGATTAGATAAACCAAAGTGAAAAGTCATTGTATTTACCAAGCTATCGTTCACCAAATCCATGATTAACTAAACTAAAGTGAAAAGTCATTGTATTTACCAAGCTATTGTTCACCAAATCCATGATTAACTAAACTAAAGTGAAAAGTCATTGTATTTACCAAGCTATCATTCAAATCCATGATTAGCTAAACTAAAGTGAAAAGTCATTGTATTTACCAAGCTATCATTCACCAAATCCATGATTAGATAAACTAAAGTGAAAAGTCATTGTATTTACCAAGCTATCATTCACCAAATCCATGATTAGATAAACTAAAGTGAAAAGTCATTGTATTTACCAAGCTATTGTTCACCAAATCCATGATTAACTAAACTAAAGTGAAAAGTCATTGTATTTACCAAGCTATCATTCAAATCCATGATTAGATAAACTAAAGTGAAAAGTCATTGTATTTACCAAGCTATCATTCACCAAATCCATGATTAGATAAACTAAAGTGAAAAGTCATTGTATTTACCAAGCTATCATTCAAATCCATGATTAGATAAACTAAAGTGAAAAGTCATTGTATTTACCAAGCTATCGTTCACCAAATCCATGATTAGATAAACTAAAGTGAAAAGTCATTGAATTTACCAAGCTATAATTCACCAAATCCATGATTAGATAAACTAAAGTGAAAAGTCATTGTTCAACAGCAAAGCCAGTTAGCAGCTGAAATCAAAACATTTATATCATTATTATATGTGGAGGTCACCTCTCCCTTCATGCTTTTCAGAAATGACTGCCATTTCTTCAAATGCCCAAAAGAGAACTTTCTATGTAACATGACATTTTGCAGTACAAAACACACCCCGACCAGTTCAGAGGAATGGACTGTACTTTTTGCCAAATTAAAAGCTGTTTCTTGTAAAATTTGAGTTATTCATGTTATTTGATACAATATTAAGGTATTTTGCATTCAAAGAGGTTGTTTTATTCAACTATTAAAGGAGGCTCTGGAAATTTTTTTTTGCCCTAAAATGTCAGGGCATTTGCCATCTTTCATGTTATTTCACAGGACACAGCTGCCCAAAAAGGGACTGTCTTCTTTAAACAGGGATATGTCATTTTCTGTGTAAAATATCTGTCTTTAATGAATCACACTCCATTAAGTTATGAATATCATAAAATGTTAGTTTGAATTTAGTGCAGTCTGCTATCTGATACATGTGGTGTTTTGTGCAATTATGGGAGTTCTTGCTCTGGTATTCCTGGCATGAAATTTCTGTTGCATAGTACTATATTGCATTTGTACTGCATCACTTAACATCTGTTGTTTTCACATTAGTTATTCATTATTGAAAGGTATATGTCCAATATGAACAGGAATGAAAATCTGGTCCATTCTTGTGATAGAGCTTCAAATCATGGTAAAATAGCACATTTGGATTGCACAAATAGGATACCTCAGTTAGAATAAATAGAATAAATATATTACATAGGTTCATGGGTTCATAGATTTATTGGTAAGTGTTTGGCTAGCTGCCCTTAAGGGCCATTTTAAGTCCAGCAAATTTCTCTTCTGGTGCTCATTTTAATCTCTGCCATTTGGTTTTAGACTGGACTTATTCATCCCATGGTCTATAATTATATATTACCCCAGTGAGAATAGCTGGGATCATACCTTAGATCATTTGAGAAACCCATGCATGGGATAAAACATTTAGGAGCTGCCTCTGTCAATTAGTAATACAGGGGGCAATCTTGGGGAAATTTTTCTTTTTCCCATCCATAGATCCAAGTTACACTTGATTATGGACAGGGATGAGCATAGTTTTACATGGATGGTGAGTATGTCCAGAACAGCGGCAGCATCCTCTCTGAGAAATACCTGTCCCTCCAAACATTCTGTTTATGTTGCAGAAAAGGTTTAGATCCCTAGACCAAGTATTTGTGATGCCTTTTGACTTCATAATGTTTTGTAAATACATCAGTAATAGGTCAGAAGATGCCTTATATGCCAGACACAGGTCACCTCTTAGTAATCTTTAGGATGCGGAGTATATTCATTCATTCATTTATTTAATTATTATGTGGGTAAGACAGAACATAGTTTAATGCAGAGTATTTATGAACACCTATAGGAAAATTGGCCATAGAAAAGAATACAATGCTTTATACAAACACAATCTGGTATATAAAGGTGCTGATTTTAGATTTTGGATATTGGAACAGGTTATACCCATGAAAGTGGGGGTGACTGGGGGTTAAAATTGGAATACTGTGAGTTGAGGTGGCAATTGTGTTTACATGCAGGGGCATTACCAGGTTTAAATGATTATTTGTCCATTACTCTAGCTCTCAAGTTGAAAACATTGGAGTATGAAAAGTGCTAAAAATTTATTTTATGTGTTTTACCTTTTAGCAGAGTTATATATATATTATTTCAAATGTATATTTTTTTCAAATCTATTTATTTGTGGGGAACATATTCAACCAAAATGTATTTATATGTGATATTTTACATATTTATCTTGTGTATTTTAATTAATTTATTTTAATTCATTTTACTTTGCTGTTTCCCTGTGTAACCTACTTTGTCTTATTGTGTATTTATCTTGTTGTCCCTTTAAAACTGGAATGGTGATTTATTATGAACATTTTTTACTACTAATAGGGTTGTTTTTAGTTCTATTTGAGAGAGATTGTCAATGGATTTTATTATTCTGATGAAGTCTCTGGTGTAGGAGATGAAAAAGCTTAAGCAATAAAACTTTATATGTTTATTTTAGGTCATCCTGGTTGCTTTGGTGATTTTGTACAGTTATTTATTTGACATTTGTTTACCAGAAAACCAACTGGGACAGAGCCCATTTTCAGCAGAGGCCTGGAGAGAAGCACTCCAGACACATGTCTTTGGAATGTGGGAAGAAAGCCACATAAATGCAGGGAGGATATGAAGACTCCAGACAGAAGGCACCCCAGGCAAGAATCAAACCAGAAAACCTCTTGCTATAAGGCGACAATGCTAACTGCTGCACCACTGAGAAACATAGTGACAGAGCTTTGAAATGGTTCATGTAGGGCAAGTTGTTTAGGTCTTATGTCTTTTTAGTAAGGTATCTCTGGGAATGTTCTTGTTGTTGCATGTGTCTGAACAGATACATGCCAAAGGGGCATTATATTCATGATTTATCTAATGAGGGCTGAGAATGGTAGACAATGATATCCCTTTGCTTATAAGCTGTGCAATATAGAAGGACTTTCTTGAGGCAATGCATACACATTGGTCAAAAATTGGGTCACTATCCACATAAGTTCCCAAACTCTGAACAACTGGTCATCTTTTTGTGGCATATTGTCAATGTGGTAGTTCACCAGAGTAGATTTTTCTCATTTAGTTTCAGTCCAAGATTTTGGCACCATTATTTATTTGGGACAAACATTTCTGCAGGATGGCTAAGTCATTCAGAGATTCAATGACTGCTTCTAGTTTGCAATCATCTGCAAACATAGTCAGCCAGAACCCTTTGGTATTGTTTTTTACTTCAGAGAAGTAGATGTAAAAGAGGGCCCAGCAAGAACTCGGGGGGGGGGGTTCCACTGGCGCATGGTCTCTTTGTGGTAAAGTCCCATATTTTGATTTCCTGCATCCTATCTGTGAGCCATTTGGCAAGCCAGCAGGTGTTTTTTTAGCTTTTCTACTATGCCTGAGTAAGGGATTGTGTCAAAAGCTTTAACCAGGTCACAGAATGTGGTATGGACCACTTTACCTTCACCCATTGCTTTGGTGACATTTTCAAAACTCCACCACATTGGGTAAGCATGACCTGCCCTTAATAAATACAAATGAGATTGGTCCAGTGTTTACATATAAATGGTGAATGTTTTGTCAGTGGCAGGAGAAATCAAGGTCAAGATCATTATTAGAAAAGAAAAAAGGCAAGGATCAGGGACCATTAAAACTATATTGTCGTTTTACAGATTGTGAGATGCAAGCATATGAAAATGATGATGGAAAATCTGTGGTTTGTAATTATATTTGAGTAGTACAGTAGCCACTAAGCAGGTCACACTACTTCTTTCTCTGCCCATCTTTTTTTCCTGCACCCCTCTGATGAATTATGTTGTACTAATGCCTTCGACAATGCATTCAGTGGTCTCACTTATCCTTAAATGACACAAAATATTGAGTAAAAAGGTTAAAATGACAAAGAAATCAGTAAAAACTGCAAGAAATACACAGACAAGGTAAAGTCTTAACTGTATAAAACCACAAACTTTATATAGTGGAACTGCATAGGATATAAGCAAATCACCCTTAAAGACATAACACTGTCTCACCTTCATTGCTTTTGAATGGCCACAACTTTTTACTTTCTAATTATTCATGAGTACATTCAAGCCAATACAGCCAAGCCCCACTAACTGTAGACATGCATGTTTTGGCCTTTTTTGACCTGGTCAGTACATCATGATTTGATTGTTTGGCTATACTTTGAAAACACAGAGCTTAAAATCAAGCCTGATGTCCATACATATTAGAGTGCCTGAAAAATATTTTACCCTGTAGTTTGGATCTTATTTGGGATATTTTGCCAACCTGAGAAATCTAACTAGGCAGAAGATTCTTTAGAAGAAAATGTCTAATCATTATTTATAAGAAATAACATCACTACAGGACTTTACATAGGAAAATCTGACAGATTAGAAAAAAAGAGTTCACTAACAAAGACTTCAGATAATAAACCATTATTGAAAAATGACAGAGTAGTATTTATAGATACCAATAATATTATAAAGGAAAACATTCATATTTATGAGCTAACCACTCTATAGCAGGCAATGGAAAGAACAATGTTGACCAACAAGATTATAACTCCTGCATTTTGACTTTAATAAAGTTAAATTTATTTGCATATAGAGGAGAGCATTCTGCTTAAAGCATGTAAGAAGAAAATTAGGATGGATAAAAGAAAAGAAAAGAAAAAGTGACACAACAAAAACAAATAGGAGGAGGTTGCAAGCCCATAAAGAAAGTGTTAAGTTTTAGCTAGTGAGAGGAAATCAGAGGAATATAAAGATGAATAAATATACTAGAAGAAAAATAATTAGGAAACTGGGGTGCTACTGAAGCTCTTTAAAAGAAATGAAAAAATGCATGCAAGGAAGGTAGACTGGGGGAGGTTAATATTATGGATATAGGATAGTGAAGGGGAAACTAGTGAGAGGTCTAGAGTAAATGAGAACCTGAGGGAGTATGAGATGCAGTGACAGGCTAGATAGGTGACAAAAGGTAGTTTATTATTAATTCACTAATTTTCCAAACACTTACCTATCCACCTCTGTTTGATGGCCACAAATCAGGTAGAGGACATGGTCAAGGAAGCAGAATGTCTAGAGTAGGCAAAACATGTATATAGATCACCTTTAATATGGTTTCAATTATAGAAATCTAAAATAGTTGATAATTCATAATTTCTGAAGCTTTAAGGCAACAATCTTGCAACAAAATTGAACAAAAGTCTGTTAGTAATAGTCTAGAATCTTTTGGCATAAAATGACTGAAAATAATGCCATGGCTTGTGGGTTTCTTTATATATAAAATAAATTATTCTTATTAGATTGGTAGTATAACTACATTTTACCTTTTTTCAAAATTAGGGCATTAAGTGTACTTCCACTATACAAGACAGTTTGCACCATTTAGTAATTGTACATTTAAGAAACAGTGAATGAAGAAATGATTTATTCGATGATAATCTGCGTTATCTACTTCACAGTCATAGAGGAACTGAAGTCTATACTGGTGTTTAGTGGCCACAAACCAGAGATGTGAATCCTGAGTACAGTACCAATGTTTTGTGGGATACGGACACACACACACACACACACACACACACACACACACACACACACACACACACACGCGCACACACACACACACACACACACACACACACACACACACACACACACACATGCACACACGCACACACATGCACGCAAATGACACACTGTGACCACCCAGGCAGACAAACACTCACACACACACAGTCTTCCTAATCCATTCATACTTCTGCAAACATGAACACACATTGTTATACACATGCACACACACTCACATCCCCTCTCTACTTCCTCTCTACTGAACTTTTCTAATCTTACCTCCAGTGTGTTCTCTCCCATTGATGACAATGGGTGGCCATGGCATTTGGCTAATTTAATGTTTATGGCTGGCCATGCTAATTCACTCAGCTGAGTGATTCTATGAATCCCTTAACAGTGTAAATTGGTTACCACAAGCATTTCTGGGGCAGAACACATTGTTAATTCACATTAGCTACTCCCCTCCAATGCCCCATTAACTTGTAACATAGTTACCAGGACCATTTATTATGGATATCCTTTTGATCATAGAAAATCATTTCAGTGGATCTGTCTCTGAATCAGAAAGGGTTGTTTGTGAGAGGTCAGCCAATTACAGTAGGGCTTACTACTCATAGTAACCCTTCTTGAAGTCCAGAGAGTATGTTGCTTTATTTTGTTAAAGCTCATAACTCAATCTATGGTGATGCAAGCCCAATTTCTGGTTAAATCATGTATTTAGAGTCACACAGTTTGATTATACAACATCAGGGCATTAAATGTAGGGAGCTGAAGAGAATAAACAGTGATTGTTTCATTTTTTTGTTAGAGTACATGTAAGCCGATGCTTTCCTGTACAGTTAACTATCTTAAAACAACAGAACATAGTAAAAGAAAAACTGTACAACTGAGCTTGCCTTAGTTCTGTATTGACTAATTTGACCACAAATGCATGGCAGCATCTTCCATGTTTTTTCATGTCCTTTTCTGCTTGTAGGCACATATAATTTTTTAAAGTAGTATGTTAAAATATAACTACTTTTATTTATTTATTTATTATTTATTTATTTCAGTTTGATTACCGGGGAAGTCCACTGGGCCAAGAAGTGCCCATTTTCAGTGGAGGCCCGGGGAGAAAAGCTCCATGTGCAATACAATACAGTGTAGGTTACAAAATACAAAGGTTACAAAATGTTGTAGAAGAAGTACAAAATACAAAAGAAAAACAAAAAAGTTACGAAATGTAGGTTATAAATTCAAAAAATGAAAAAAAGAATTCAAATTTAATATACATGATGAGACTTTTTTTTTTTTTTTTTAATATATTCACAGGGTAGTAGTTAATTTGACATCTGCTAGTACAGGCTCTTTGGATAGATGGGATTAAGCTTGAGAGTATAATAGAGCAGGGGTAAGTAGAGCAAGTAGAGCTTGGAGGGAAAGTTTATGTAGGGTGAAAGCATGAGCATTTCCATTTGGAAGATAGGTGAAGGAAGAGTTGGTTTTTGAAGAATTCAGTATTGGGGATAGTCCTAAGTGAAGAAGGAAGAGAGTTCCATTTTTTACCTAGGGAGAAGGAGAGTAGAAGCTGAGCAGCGGGACGTTTGGGTTTATGAATAGAGATTAGGTTTTGATGTTCAGATCTCAAAGATCTGTTTGGGATGTAGGGGGGAAGAATATTCTTTAAGGCTGGGCATTTATCAGGGGAGAATATTAGTTTATGAGCGTTGGTTAGCTGGAGATAGTCTAAGTGGTTAGGGAGTTCTAACCAGTTCAGGGATTGGAGGCAGAGGCAGTGACGAGTTGAAGTTTTGGATTTTGTGGCAAATTTGGAGATCTTATTGTAGCAAGCTTCTAGTTTAGAGGTGATGGATGTGGACAGATTGGTTAGTAGAGGGGCTCCATAAAGAAGAGAGGGTAGAAGGTAGGTTATTGCCGGGGTGTGCCTAGAGGAGTTGGAGAGAAATTGATTGTTCCTATATAGCATGCCTAGCTTTTGGGTGGGTTTTCTTTATGTTTTGTAGTATGTGAAGATCAAATTTGAGGTGTTCATCTATGGTAATGCCAAGGAGTTTTGCTGAGGGGACTACTTCTGTTGCAGTGGATGATTTGCTTTGTACCTTGAAAGTGTTTTTGTCAAAGGAGAGAACCTTGGAGGGGAGAAATATTAGGATTTTAGACTTATTAGAGTTGAGGGAAAGGTGATTTTGGTGCATCCAGCTCTCAGTGGTGGAAAAAGCTATTTGAGTTTTGTTCAGTAGTTCAGGAATATGAGGGGCAGCGCAGACCAAGGTAGAGTCATCAGCGTATTGGATGACTGTAGTGTCAGGGATGACAGAGTGAAGGTTATTAATAAAGATGTTGAAAAGCATGATTCCTAAATAAGAGATAGAAAGTTATATCACAGACCAAAACCTCCCAGTGTTCCTACCACAGATTCTATAATATTTTTTCTTCCTGGTTAAGAATGGATTTAAATGTAGGCATCCATTAAATGTTGTTAGGAATGAATTTCATTTACAAGGTAAAGTGATTTATTCACCTTATCAAATGAAAGAACTAATGGCACAAGCTCCTGCACTTTATAAAAATAAAGTGACTGGATAGTATTCAGAAGGAATATTTTAATCTGATGTTCAAGAACTGTGGAGGGCGGTAGCAACTGCAATGAGGTAAGGGCCATTATGCAATTTCAGTGGAATTGCTTGGTTAAACATACATTGTTGGAATGAAGCTTCAAGACAAATTCAAGTTACATATTTAAGTAGTACACTTTTAGTACATCTGGGGGTTGCTGTCCATGTGTCAGTGTGTGTATGTGCTTTTTTATGTGTGTGAGGGGGTTAGGTGTAAGTAGGGGTTGGTGAAGGGATAAAATTGACAAGTGACTTGTCAGTACCACGGAATATCAGAGTTTGCCTTATACATCGCTTTGGGTGTCAGTAAAGGATGACTTAGCAGTAAACAGCAAACAGAGTATATTTCACTTAAATAAAAAAAACTTATATCTAACTCTGTCGTGTTTAGCTTCCATTTTATAAACATTGCCAAATGGTCTGTTTTAGTGATATGGTGAGTACCTCCTCTCTTCTCCAACTTTGAGCAGGTTAACACCTTCTGATACCTAGGAGTCTGGCATGATCCTTCTATTAACTTCCACCATCATCTTGAAAACAGTCAGAAACAGACAAACTCCCAACTCTTCTAGACCACCAAAATCTCCTCTTTCCTCTCCAGCCCAACAAGAAATGCTATTAGCAAAGGGCTTCTTCTAGCCCAACTTAAGTACTGCCTACCTCTTTTAGCATTTGCCTCCAAAAGAAACTCTACTTCCATCCAAACAATCTCCAACTCCATCTGCCACTTCATTACCCCTTCCCCAAAGTATGAACACCATAGTCTTACATTAGCCAAAGCCAAGTGGCTGTCAATTCAGCAAGAAGGAAATCTGCTACTTGGCTGCCAACCTTTCTAGTTACTGAAAGAAAACTCCTGTCCTTCTCTTTCCTCTAGATTACTTAGACAGCCTTTGTCATATAACCTTAGACCTCATAGCCACCCAGAGTCTCCCTTGAAAGCACCTGAATTCATAATAAGAGTACTCTAGCTACTCCCCTTCCACCCTTGGACCCAAGCTCTGGAAGGATCTTCCCTCAAATCTTAAAGACTGTTTTAAGTACTCCTTCCTTCATGCACAACTTAAAGACCATTTCACACCACAAGCTGCTAGCAAATAGATTGCTTCAAGTCACATTAACCTAATCTCTCTAATCTCCTACACAAACTACCTACAATTTTCACTATAGCATATCTTACTCTAACTCTTAACATGTTGCTACTCTAACTGATGTAAATATTGTACATTGTGGCTTCTGCTGACTGCCTACTTGATTCATTTTTTTTCTACTGTATATTAACTATTCCTTAGTTTTGACTATGTTCTTTTATTGTATAAATATTTTTTATTTTTTCATCTTGATATGTGTTCACATTCTGGGCTAAAGCTAAAATTGGTCCAATGGAATTAGTGCGCTACCCCAGATGACAAAACTTACAGCCCTTATATAAATATATCTTTATATATATATATATATATATATATATATATATATATATATATATATATATATATATATATATATATATATATAGCTAGATAGATAGATGGGTCTAGTTTAGAAGCTCGAAGTTTCAAAACTTCAAACTTCATATGGTTGAGACAATAAGATCGAAGTTTTGAAACTTTGAATGGTTTAAATGGAGATTGCCGTACAGTGCAGAACAGGAAATTTACCATTCTCTTCACAGTATTGTGATCTCAGAATTGGTATATCGAATTAGCGGGGGGGGTGTGGGTGCAGGGGGGCTTGCTGCCCTGCATAAAAGTAAAAAAAAAAAAATTTTTATTTATTTTTTTTATTTATTGAAGTTTTGAACTTTCAAAACTTCAATGTTATGGTGTCAACCATATAAAGTTCAAAGTTTTGAAAGTTCGAGCTTCCAAAGTAGATCCATATCTATCTATATCTACATCTATATTTCTATATAAATATATAAAAGTTTGCGATCAAATTTCTAACAGACAAAAAAAAAATGTTCATGTTGTCGACCCACAACACCGAACATGGAATATTGACTGGATCAGTATGTCAAACAGCATGCCGATTAATCGAATTCGGAATTATTCAACATACTGTTTTCCCTACACCTTCCAAAATAGCAAAGGAAGTTCAAGTTGTCAGCAGTATGAACATACTGCACAACACTGAACTACATGTTTTTGCAGGAGGGCAAGCCCCCCTGCACCCCCTACACCCCCTGCAAATTATATGTTCCAACTCTGAGATCACACTACAGTGGGGAAAAGGGTACATTTTCTGATCAGCACTGTACCACAATCACTAATTATACGAATGACCACATATGTGCGAATGCACAGTGCATTCGCTGAACCAGGACTCACACACATGAAGGTTCAGCAACACAGGATTCAGTCAACTGTAATTCGACATCCCGTAGTCACCGAACCTTCACTCGTGATTTTAATGGTAAACCTATATATATATATATATATATATATATATATATATGTATACACACACACACATATATATTATTTATATGCATATTCACAAGCTGACACAGACACACACACACACACACACACACACACACACACACACACACACACACACACATACATACAGACACACACACACACACACACACACACACACAGAGATATGCACACACACACACACGCATACAGACGCACACACATGCATACAGACACACACACACACACACACACACACACACACACACACACACACACACACACACACACACACACACACACACACACACACACACACACACACACACACACACACACACACACACACATAACCCCTTTACTGTCCTACCATTCTAGGCTTATTATGTGTGACTGTTCCATTCAGCAGATGATATTGCAACATCTTGCTTCCACCTAATGGGCACTTAGCCGTAGTGGTTAGTTCTACCAATCATTGTGAGGTTCACTTTCTGCATAATCAAGTTTTGTTCACATATATACAATTTAGACATTTGTACTTTGTCTGATATATATTAACTTGGTATGGCTTACCTATCAAAATATTTTTGATGTGATTGTATTTATCTCCATATACCACATTTGCTTACTTCAGGTGTTGGTAACCCCTATGAATCAGCCAATCAGCGTGTCCAACATGTAAACAATTATCATCATATTCCCCTAGTTACCAGTTTGCATTTCTTATAAACTTGTCAATGATACATATAGTCACATAACTGTTACTTTAAAAAATGTATAATCTTCCCCGCTGTACATTTAAGCTATATTCCCTTATAGGGTCATGGGTTCATAGGTAAGTACTAGGCTACCTGCCATTGTGGGCCATTTTAAGCCTTGTTCATTTTCCTTTTTGTGTTTTAAATAACCTGTCCCATTAGGTTATAGATTTCCCTTACCCATCCCATGGTAGATAATTATATATTAGCCCTAATGAGAATAACTGGGATCATGCAATAGATAATTTGAGGGGACCCTTGGACGGGATAAAGTATTTAGGAGCTGCCCCTGTCCGTTAGTAGTACAGGGGCTGGTCCTGGAGTAAATTTTCTTTTACCACATTTTCAGGAGAACTGTGTCTCCTGTCCATATTCTATCCTGACTACCATTCTCATGTTAAACTCTGCTTCTGACCAATGTCCATTTCTTCATCATCTTCTAGAACATAGCCTATAGTTAAGTTCTGGACCTCTTACTGTATCACCATAGTTAATATGACCACAGCAGCATAACATTTTGCAGTGCCTGTTGTCACATGCACTCTCCTCTTTGGAATCAATGAAATAACTCACTGTATCATTTGTAAATGTTAAATGACCTTGGTTATTTAATGTGCTTTGAATTCCACGACAACCCCTTTCATAGTCTGTATCTATAAACAAGTCAAATTACTAAATCAGTACTCAAATTATATGTTTGAAAAACAATGTTTGTGTTTACAGGGTCTCATCAAATTACCAAAACATAAATAAATACTGATAACTTGATACAAAAAGGAAATTAAATGATCAAAAGACATGATTTTCTGAGAATGTTGGTCCAAGATGTATTAACTTTTATTGATGTCAAATTGTTCTCTTAGGACAGAGAGAGAGAGTTCCTCTCTTTGATATTAATGCAATGAAAACAAGAAAGCAAAATAGATCTAACAGATGCAAAAAGGAGCCAGTCAAGTGATCCTGCAAAGCACAAACCTGTAATCACAAACTGATTTATAACCATACCTCTTTCAAAGTAGTATAACAGGTATTTATATTTCCTCTGGAAAAAAATATGAATGTTTTGGAACACTGGCTTGAGAATGCATAATGCACATAGTACATTAATACTGCATTCAGAACAAAAAGTCAGACCCCCCCCACTAGGATACCAAGTAGTTTTCCATGAACTCACAGCCCACTTATGGTGCATGTCTTATCTGACCATAGAAGAGGGTTGCTCATTGGTAAGGAACAATTAACAGACTGAAAATACGTATATATGGCTCATATTCTTCTATACTGCATCACAACTTTGGTTCTTTTTGGTATGGCTCTATATCCCCATCTGACCACCTATGCACTTGTGTACGTAGACCAGACCCCTTCATATCTAAACAGAGTAGTTCAAAATGGAGTTGCCATCAGTGTCCAATGGGCTGTCACAGTGTTTTACCTGCCTGGAATTCTCAATGTATACCCTGCATGCAAAGAAGGGTAATAGAGGTCACAGTACCGGCATGCTATTGTCTGTTCATATCTCAACGCTTTGTTCATTATTTTTCCACCTGCTTGTCAAACTTCCAATTGACCACTACTTACAAATGACACCACAGTTCTGGAAATGTCTTACATTCCTTAATATGACAGCTGGCTTAATGTAATTTCCTACCCCTTCACATTCTCCATGCCTTCCCAGATAATATTTTGCTCCTAAATCATCTTGTTGTCCCTTGGTAATCAGTAGAATAGCCAATAACAAAATTCCTATGATACATAAGAATCAAAACCAGAAAGTGCTCTACAATGCAGAGGACTTTGTCACACATTAGTGCATCCAGAGTAAAAACTATGCTCACCATTTACACCACAGATAGTCACGTCTAGAGTTACACAGAACAAATGAGAAATGAGTAACAATTATTTTGCGGTCATCTTACTAATAAGTATTTCTGGCAAAACACTTAGACCTAAAGATTGACATTTACCTCCATTAACTTCCAAGACAAGGACTTATGAATGGGAAACAGAAAATGTACCCCAGGACTGCCCCTGTACTACTAATGGATAGATGTAGTGCTTACATGCTTTATCACATGCATGGTTCCCCTTAAATTATCTATGGTATGAGCCTAGTTATTCTCATCAGAGTAATATATAATTATGAACCATAGGACGGATAAAGCCAATCTCTAACCAAATGAGATAGGTTAATTCAAGCACCAAATGGGAAAATGACTAGGCTTAAAATAGCCTGCAAGGGCATCTATCATAGTATTTATCTATGGACTTATGAACCTATAGTATATCTATATGAATGAGAAAATACCAGTGCATTTACAGCTGTATGCAAAAAAAAAAAAAACTGCAGTCACTTCAAGTCCATCAAAGTTACAAACTCACACACTCCTTACTTATTCACTCTGTATGGTCATGTTGCCATATATCTGGATTGAAATAATAAAGTAAAGGGAATGCAGACAACACAGTAAAAGATTAATGTTGCTCACATCAGCTCAGATGACACTACAGGTTACTGACATATTAAAATAGTTAAAGTTATGATAACTAAGACATTGAACTCTCCCGTAGTTTGTAGAAAATCAGAGGCTTTCCATCATTTCTAACTGTGCAATGTAAGAATCTCAGCAAGTCAGTAATTCACACAACAGTGTGAGGTTGTTGAAGTGAGTATTAACAGTTAATAACATTTATATAAAAATATTTAAAAATAATCTCAGTGGCACAGTACCATTGTACTGCTTGTAGTGATTACTGCAGAATTGTAATGCATGCTTCTATTCTATTGTTTAGTCTTTCACACTAGTAAGGCGGCCATGGTAGTGCAGCAGTTAGTGTTGCCACCTCAAAGCAAGAGGTTATTTGGTTCGATTCTCAGCTGGGATGCCTTCTGTGCGGAGTCTGCATGTCCTCCCTGTGGTCGCGTGGGTTTCCTCTGGGTGCTCCAGTTTCCTCCCACATCCCAAAGACAAGCAGTAGGTGGACTGGACACTCTAAATTGGCCCTAGGTGTGAGTGTGTGCATTTGTATGCCTTCAGAAGTCTGTCACACTAGTATTTAAACATAATCAACAATTATAACAGTCCAAATGATTTTACTTATTGTACGGATTGGAGAAGGTTAAACATTTAATATCTGGCTGATATTTTGATGGAAAGATGTCCAATAGACTGAAGAATGACAATCAACAATTATAACGTATTGCAGAAGGTTGAGGCAATGTGTATGTAGTAAATAATTTATATAATTTGTAGATACTACTGTTAAACAACAACTACCATATTTCTCCATAATTAAGACCTAACCAGAGAATAAGGCCTAGCATGGTTTTCCAGGGTGATCATGATATAAGCCCTACCCCAAAAATAAGCCCCAGTTAAGATTGTCAACAACATAAGACAGATGTGTTGAATTATAAAATAATAATATTGACACCTGTTGACTGAGGTTATCGTACTCTGCTTACAATTTTCAGACCATTTGGACATACAACTTCTTTTCTTTGCAGAAAGTTATAAGATTCTTTCCTCGGGAGTCCTCCATGATTCTTACTGTAACCCTAATCCTCACTCACACTTGACAGTTGAGATCCTTGGCCCATAAACACTGACAAGTGTACTTTGATTGGTCAAAGTACAGACAACTCACGTAAAACGTGTTCACTTGATAAAGAACAGGAGTGGTTGTGTCTTCTTACCCGTAGCCATTTTGTGTTGCCACTCCTGTCTCGTAAGTTTTCAATTAACCCCTCCCCAGACAAGATGAGTATAAAAAGAAGAGCTATTCCATCGAGTACACGAAAGGAATTGTGGAGGACTCCAAGAGAATGAATCTGATGGCTTTCTGCAAAGAGAAGAAGTTGGATCTCCGAATGGTCCAAAAATGGCGAGCAGAGTATGATAACCTCAGTCAACAGGCCAACGAGGGAAATGCTAAGAAGTGCAAGTGTGGATCAGTTCAGCAACGATTATTTCCTGAGCTGGAAGACATCATCTGTGAATGGATTGCTAACAGGAGAGCAAAGGCTTTGGTTGTGCACAAGGCTGATATTCAAGCATTTGCCCTTGCAATGGCACCACAGTTAGAAATATCCCCAGAAGAATTCAAAGCATCACAACATTGGCTAGATGGCTTCCTTCAGTGATATGAACTGTCTCTAATAAGATTGACAACACTGTTCAAGCTTGAAGATACTGAAGTTATTAAACGTGCACTTGCATTCAAGTTCTTTGTTGATGGCATCGAATTTTCTAAATATCAACTCTCCAACATGATTGTTATGGATGAAACTGCAGTGTTTATGGGGCAAGGATCTCAAACAACAATTGATCACAGGGGTGCCTCGTCGATCTACATTCTCTCCACTGGTTAAAAAAGTGCACATGTTACCTGTATTTTGGCAATTCATCTAGATAGAAAGAAAACTCTACCTCTAATCATTAGTAAGGGCAAGAAAGATAAGACTGAACGTGTTTCAGGCATTTACATTCTTAAAACCGAAAAAGCTTGGTGCACACAAGCAGTTATAAGGAAGTGGGTCGATGTAATGCTGTCACTTGTTTTGTGAGGTGGTGAAAGAGGTCTGCTAGTCTGAGATTCAGCCAGCACTCACCTCACTAAAGACATAAAGAACTTCCTTGCACAGAGAAGAATAGATCAAATAATATAATTCCCGCAGGAATAACTGCCTATTTCCAGACTCTTGATATTGCAGTAAGCAAGCCATTCAAGAACCATTTGTGCATGGAACACAATGACTACACTGAAAACAAAATGGAGAGAAATCAGCATGGAAACTTTGTGAAGCCTAGCCTGCAAGAGGTTGTGACTTGTGTGAAGAATTCATGGGATAAAGTCACTGACAGCTGTCACTAGTTCCCAGACTTCATTTTTATGACTTTCCATCATTCTTCTCTTATGGTTTGGGTAAGGAATAAAGAAAGCATCACCACTCACAAAGTGGTAGTTATTCACCTGTTTTATTCCCCTCCTCCAATACACATGTATTGAGATTTTTCTGCACTTTCTGTTTAGCATGAAATATGGGTCTAAATTAAACCATCGAATGCTTAGAAAAGCGAAAAATGATTTATTGACCCCCATGTAAGTGAAAGCTTACAGACTTGAATGCTTAGAACAGTGATTTTTTTCGCCAAGGGAAAAAAATTGCAGTTCCAAAAAAAAAAAAAAAACCACACACTCCTACTTAAATATACCAACTCCAAGATCGCACTACAGTGAAGAAAATGTCAAAGTAACGGATGTGGCCAAGTGATTTCTTTCCCAGGGAAAGAATTTACTTATATGCCACTTCATCATTTTGCCTTTTTGTCTTTTCAAGTTCGACCAAGATGCATTCAAAAGAATGCATCTTCGGTCATCTAACAGGAACCCTGAAATATTGCACTGTGAAAGCCAAGGTGCAGATATTCTGAAGTTGAAATGTTTGTTGCACTGTTTATGTAGAATTCTCACATAGCTGTTAACGCATTACCTAGAACTGTTGCCCAATAATGGAAACATACCAAATAAATGTCAGTTTGTGTACATAAATAAATGCTGATTTGTGTACATAAATAAATGTCAATTTTTCTACATGAATAAATGTTAATTTCTGTATATGAATAACTGTCGATTTGTGTACATGAATAAATGTCAATTTTTGTACATGAATAAATGAATAAATGTAATAAAAACAAATAAAGAACCAGGTCCGAAGCACAAGGAAGAGGGCTTATTCGGAAAACGTAACACAAATCATACGACTTCACTTACTTAGCACTTTCACCATTACACATGGCATCATCAGAGTAAATGCAAATCAAAAACTCCATACATTAAATATGCAGCCAATCACATCAACATACAACAGAAAACAATAAAATATAGATTAATTTAAATAAATAAATGGATGAATGTGAACATTGAATTTGTCCACGCACAATAACATGAAAGCCATGTTATCCAAGCTAATACTGTGAAGGATGTTCTTATCTAACGTGTACGTATATTCAAACATCAACATAAACATTCAAATGTGAAATATAAAAGTTAAAAAAGTTAAATGGTAACTATAACCCATTGTTTACATTATATTCTGTTGGCCCTGTCTTTCAAAACAGGTTTTAGAGAAATATATTCTTTCAAATCCGGTGGGGTTGTAGCATCCAAGATTATTTGCCATTTGTATTCTAATAATTCTACCTTCAACCTTTCATCCCCACCCCTCTCGAGGTGTGTCACCCTATCAATGACAAAGAAAATAAATTTCTTGAAATCAACACAGTGTGTACTGTGCATATATAATGCATTATGTGTGTCCTTATTTTTTTATGGCACTCAGGTGTTCTGCAATCCTATCTTTTAACCTGCGGACAGCTTTGCCCATGTAGAATGCGTTGCTAAGTAAGTGAAGTCATATGATTTTTGTTACGTTTTCCGAATAAACCCTATTCCTTATGCTTCAGACATGGTTCTTTATTTCTTTTTATTAAATGAATAAATGTAGATTGTTGTACAGGGGGATAAATAAGGCGGGTCTATATTATAACAACGAAGTCTTACAACTTCGAATGTTATAATATTGAACCCAGTAGAGCGAATGCTTGAAATAGCAAACTGCAGAACACCAAATACTTTCCTAGGGAAGTATTTGGTGGGCCATTTCTGCAGCTTCGCTATTTCCTCGACTGAGGAGCGAAGGTTACGGACCGGGTTAAGGTAAGTGTGCAAGTGAAGGTGAGTGTGCGATTGGGTGTGGGTTAGGTGAGTTAGGGTTATGGCGTGGATCAGGTAAGTGTGTGATTGTGTGGATGTGAGGGTTCAGGTGGGGTAGGTGAGTTAGGGTTAGGGAGCAGGTAAGGTGAGCGTGCGATAGTGACGGACCTTAGTGTTAGGATTGGGTTAAGGTAAGTGGATAGCTAGTGATGCATGTATGGTTTAGTGTAGGGTTTTGTAAAGTGTGTGTGTGGATTATTTATTTTGGTGTGCTTGTGTTGCGTGTATGTTTGTCGGAACAGCAAATTTTTTTCCCTGGGAAAAAAATTTGCTATTCTGACTGTTCAGTTTTCTGCTGTTTCACTCAACTGGGTTTGATATTATAACATTCGAAGTTGTAAGACTTCGATGTTATAAGATAGACCCAAATAAGGCACCCCTGATAATAAGCCCTAATGCGCATTTTGGCAGGAGAAAACGTATAAGACCCAGTCTTATTTTTGGGGAAATACTGTATCATCATGTTGTGAAAACATACAAATAAACAATTGCACTTTTTGGCAGTGACCTCGTAATTATTATTAAGATAATTATTTATGAAAGAAATCACCTCTTACCCATCATTTTGGACTGAGTTACAAGGCTACCTTTTAAACTATTTTATATATATATATATATATATATATATATATATATATATATATGTGTGTGTGTGTGTGTGTGTGTGTGTATAAAAATGGTGCACTTATTTGCTTTATACAGCCCTTTAAGTGTGTTACTAAACCGGATTGCATTTCCTGTTTGAATGTATTCAACTATAGCTATCTTTACTTTATTGCAAGCTCTTGTCTTCTTTTGTTAGGATACTTTCTGTACTTCTGCACTTTGACTGAAAGTCATCCATTGAAATCAGAGAGGCACCTAAGTAAACAAATTCAAATAAATAAGTATATAGTGAGACATGTTATATTTTATGGACTCTGTGTTCCACTGTGACAAAAATGCAATCAAATGCTTTCATTGCAAAAGACATATCCAAATTCTGTTTTTGTAAAATATAAATTTAGTAATAGGCTGATTTTTCACAGTGACCAGGGTTCAGTAAACCATAAGAACAGCATCACTCTCCCATTCCACTTATTTTGTTACTTACTAGATTAGTTGCTCATCCATGTTACAAAGAGGCCTGCAGGTATGAAACTAAATATGATTACTTAAACCATTATCTGCTCCTTTTTATCTATTCATGTTTACAGAACTCTTGACCTCCTACTATTCTTGCTCCATTTGTCTTCAATACTGCAAAAGAAAATCCCCCACTTTCTCGTCTTCTCCTTTTTTTTTACATCGCGGTGCTCTATACTCCTAAACATTGTTGTTTCTCATTAGATGCATGAAAGATTCTGTGGTGTCCTGGCTCTTCCCACATTCTTCTAGATATGGTATGTTCAGGTACAGAAATCTTTTGCTCTGGAGATTTTTAGAGAAACTGCAGCATTTTATTTGTCATACTATGTACTGCATTCATTCTTTCAATGTTCTTATAAGGTAGGCTCTCCAAAAACACATATAGTACAGAATATAAAATAGTGATCTATGAGGTAAACTGGGCAAAATATTGAAGAATAGACATACATTAATAATTTAAAAGAAATTACTTAAAGAGCAGTTAAAACAGTTTTCTAATGTTTTGCTGCAACGGAATAAAATAAAAACCGTTTCAATTCGCATTACTGTGGGGAAACAGGTATATTGCCTTATCACCTCTGTAGCATGCTTCGGTACTGCAGTGTTTTTTTTTTTTTTTTTAATATTACCGGTTCAGTGAACCAGTATTCACAAAAGTCCACTTTTGTTTAAGTGCACTTTCGTGTAAATGGAATCGTACTTTTTCTTTTCAAAAGCATGAGCTTTTGATAAGAAAAGTATACCCATACACACACATATATATATATATATATATATATATATATATATATATATATATATATAAGTCTACTTCTTCTTTCTGCTTTTCCTGGTTAGGGGTTACCACAGCAGATCACATGTCCACTCATGATTGGCAGTGGAGTTTTATGGTGTTGAGTTGCCAGCCCAGCACCCAACCTTCCACAGAAGGCACACACACACACTCACACCTAGGGCCAATTTAGAGTGTCCAATGCACCTACAGCATATCTTTGGGAGGAAACCGGAGCACCCGGAGAAAACCCACACAACCACAGGGAGGACATGCAGACTCTGCACAGAAGGCACCCCAGCCGAGGATCAAACCAGGGAAACTCTTGCTGTGAGGTGACAATGCGAACCACTGCACCACCATGGCCACCCTAAATTTCATATGATCGAAATTCATTTGACTGAGACCAAATGACCTAAACTTCATTTGACCTAAAACTCATTTCGCTGACAATGAGCAGTGGAAGTCTGTAGAGCACTGTAAGGCAAGGAAAAGGTATATGCTTGTTCCCCACTGTAGTGCGACCCTGGAGTTAGACTATATATTTTGGGGGTGTGGGGGGCTCAGCCCCCCACATTGGGCAGTGTGGGGGGCACAGCCCCCCACAAAGTTCAGTTTTACTGAACAATATAAAATCAAACCACAGAATATATAATCAAACTGCACCCCCCCCACAACCCCCTAACTATATTCTAACTCCAGAGTCGCACTACAGTGGGGAACAGGCATATACATTTTACTTGCCTTACATTGCTCTACAGACTGCCAGTGCTCATCGTCACTGAAATGAGTTTTAGGTCAAATGAAGTTTAGGTCATTTGGTCTCAGCCAAATGAATTTTGATCATATGAAGTAGACTCATATATATATATATATATATATATATATATATATATATATATATATATATATATATATATATATATATATATATATATATATATATATATATATATATCAGTGGTGAGTATGTCAGTTTCTTTTTCAAAAATCGATGTAGTACATGAGCACATGAGCACTGTAATTATGCTTTAATATCAAGAAAAAGACAAATCAGTTAAGTGCTTCTATATCTCAAGACCTCCTCTAAATAATTGTTAAGCACCCCTGTTTCAGTTGTTAAGATCAGGTGTTGCACTAGACAATTAAACCTGCCAGTATTGACCAGCAGATGACAGCAACAGAGGTAAAAACAAAATTCTGCCTGATTTCTTTGCCAGTACTATGTCCCTGACCTCCCATAACATAAGAAAACTTGTTATACTGTTTTTCTGACAGAGCTTGCTAAGAACTTTATGGCTTTGAAAGTGGTCAAAACACTTGACAATCAAGTTACATATGAATATGTTATAGTTTATGGTTATATACTTCATGTATGTTGCAGATTGAATTGATAATGTATTCTTCTTCTACTATATTAAGTATTACAACAATAGGGAATATTTAGACATTTAAGGAAAATGTGAACTAAATATGTCACTTTTTTGGCAAATAGTTTAACAAAGTTCTTCATGTAGAATTCCATTTCAGTGAAACACAGAACAGCATTATACTGCCTTAGTTAATAGGCCTATGGGATTTCTCCTGTGCCAGTATTCATAACTGCCAATTCAGTTAACACAGTGCTAGTTTTCTGGAGTATTATAGCACAAAAATTCAAATCCAGGGAAAGTTTTGGCACACAGAAGTAGTATCATACATCATCTTTCACCTCACCTACTCAACGCATAAAAAGCTAAACATAAATACAGCATCATATAAAAGTGTAAACATACCAGTGGTTCCAGGCTCGTATGGATCCTTTTGTCCACGTGTGGTAAAAAGTCTGTTGCTGTCATAGCTGGGAGGAGGAGGAGGCAAAGTACTGTCATCAGAATTAAATGGAGAAAATGGTCTGTCTCTGCCAGCAGGACCAGAAGGAGGAGGAGGGAGAGGTCTGCCACCAGGACCAGAGGGTGGAGGAGGTGGAGGTCTGCCAAAAGGACCAAAGGGAGGAGGAGGTGGAGGTCTGTCACCAGGACCAAAGGGAGGAGGAGGGGGAAGTCTGCCACCAGGACCAAAGGGAGGAGGAGGTGGAGGTCTGTCACCAGGACCAGAGGGAGGAGGAGGGGGAGGTCTGCCACCAGGACCAAAGGGTGGAGGAGGTGGAGGTCTGCCACCAGGACCAGAGGGAGGAGGAGGGGGAGGTCTGCCACCAGGACTAAAAGGAGGAGGAGGGTCAGGTCTGACACCAAGACCAGGAGAAGGGAGAGGTCTGACACCAGGACCAGGAGGAGGAGGACGTTCATCACCATCTCTGAATGGTTTGCACTGAGCCACCATGGCCACAGCAAGGACCAATGCAGTCAAAAGCAGTACCTTCATAATTCCCTTCTCAGCTTGCACAGATAAGCCAGAGAAATTCAGAAATTATTTGTTGTTGTCTCTGTTCTGATCTGAGCTGTATTTATTGCAGCTAAAGTACTTGTCTGGAAACTTAAACCCTCCCCTTAATTTCAGATTTGAGAACTTACAGTAACAGGAAAGCTCTAATTAAATCATTTAGTGTTATCAGGTTCCACACTACAACTTATTTTCTTCCCACAATTAATTGATGGGTTTAGCTGTATAATGAAAACTGCATAACAGATCTAGGTAATTTAGCACCCTGTAAGGAATGTAATGGAAAAAGAAATTGTTACTGCTTTTTTTCTTCTTTCTGTTGCTGAATATAATGGCTGCTTATGGAAAAATCTAACGGCTATTAAACACACTGGTAAACCTTCATTACCTGTTAAATATCTGTGGTGTTGAGTTGAAAACAATAAAATGTATAATCCAGACTGCACAGTTCTCAGAAAATTACTGTTTTCTTTGGATATAGTTCCTTTTATTTAGCTATCTTTATTTGTTTTGCTTGAAACAGTTTGGTGTGGGAACTATTTTGGGAATCAGCAGAATTATTTAATAAAGTTTTTTTTTTTTTTTAACCATTAAATCAGTCAAAATATAAAGAATTGTTGTGGAATGTTAGACAAACAAAACCCTCCATGACGTCTTCCTCCATTATTGTTGTCACCAGTACCTGAAGTTAAATCTTTTTTATGCAAAGCAATTTAAAGAATAAGTTTAATATGTATTTCTTTTCTCCAAATAAAAGCAGTAAGAAAGACAAAGATAATTATGGGAGTACAGACCTTCTGACTCCAGTCTGCTCATGTGTCATTGGGAAACATCAAGTACTTGCCATAGTCATCTAACAGCCTGCATTCACATGTTCCTTATCTATAGTACATTAAACCTGTCCTCTCATGTTTGATTTAGACCAGGATTAATCAATGTATTGCATTTCATATACGCTGTTCACAGGTGACCTTTGTTGTGTAATTATTACACAAATTCCTTTCAAAATAGAGAAATAAATAAAGAAAGAGATGTGTGTGTGTGTGTGTGTGTGTGTGTGTGTGTGTGTGTGTGTGTGTGTGTGTGTGTGTGTGTGTGTGTGTGTGTGTGTGTGTGTGTGTGTGCTTAGCATAGGTAACTCACTGGACTGCTGGCTAGCTCACAGATAGGATCTAAGAAGTCAGGATCAGTGAAACACCTCCACCAGGAGACCAGGCATCATTGGAGTACCCCAGGGGTCTGTGTAGCACCTGCTCTTGTTTTGTATCTACTTCTCTGAAGTCAAGGTTAATGTCAAAGGCCTCTGGCTCAGTAAGTTCTCAGATGACAGTAAACTGGGAACTATCATAGATTCCCCCCATGACACTGGCTTCCTCCAGGAGGGTCTAATACAAACAAATTACTAGTGCCAAAGCCACAGCTTAACATTCATTGCAAAGAAGTACATTACAATGCCCTTTGGAAAACTGTCCATCCAAGCTAATCACTCCATTGATAAAACACCCTTAAAAGTTGACCCGGTAGTTAGGGATCTGGGAGCATATGTAGACAGCAAGCTGGCCTTCGGCCAGCACTTAGCCAAGATAGTAGAAAATCATTCTATGTCACCCAACTCATAAACAAGGGTATGCCATTCAGGTCCAGGGAAGTTATATTACCACTGTATTCAAATGCCCCCTTTGGCATGTATCTTACAGGCACTTTCAACAGTTAGAACATGCTCAAAGGTTCTTCACCAGGTGAATCCAGGGTATGAATACCCTGCCTACACAGATCACTCTGAGGCCCCATTTCTGTCCACAGTACTAACAGCCAACCTATGCCTGGCATATAAGACATCCTTAGATACAGCTCTGATAAATCTCCTCCACAACCACAAAACAAACAGCACTAGAAACACTAGATCCAAGGACGTGAACTTTGCCTGTGACATAAATAAAACATGCTGAAGAAACTAATGTGTTTCACAAAGAATCAGAGCACTATGGAATAACTACTCCATCTACATGAAGCAGAGTCCAACCCTGACCCTATTCAAACAAAACCTTGATCATTGGATGGTAAATTACAAATTCACCCCTGGTCTGGCCCCAATGTCTTTGATGGACACAGGTCAACAGTAAGTAAATTCATTCCCATCTGACATACCCCTCCAACATAACCCTTAGCTGTCTCCTTATTAACATACACCCACAATAAGGGCATCCAGGATACTGGGGGAAAAATGAGCTTGCTTGCTCAGATGCACTTAAAAAGACCCTGGTGGTCATTAGCCTAGTAAAAACCCATGAATCTAAAATTCAAGTGCTCAAACTGCCAAAAATTCAAGCATTTGAAATACCAGATAATGTGTTTGAAAATAACTTTTTGAACATTGCTGGCATTTTGCTGTATGAGGTTGCAAGGATGATGTGCAGAGCTGTAGTAATGACAGAGGGATGAAATTGATCAGTCACAGCATGAAGTTATGGGAAAGAGTAGTGGAAGCTAGGTTAAGATGGGAGGTGATGATTAGTGATCAGCAGTATGGTTTCTTGCCAGGAAAGTGCACTACAGATGCGATGTTCGCTCTGAGAGTGTTGATGGAAAAGTACAGAGAAAGTCAAAAGGAGTTGCATTGTGTCTTTGTGGACTTAGAGAAAGCATATGACAGGGTGCCTAGAGAGGAGTTGTGGTATTGTATGAGGAAGTCAGGAGTGTCAAAGAAGTATGTAAGAGTGGTACAGGATATGTACAAGGGTAGTGTGACAGCGGTGAGGTCTGCAGTGGGAGTGACAGATGTGTTTAAGGTGGAGGTGGGATTACATCAAGGATCAGATCTGAGCCCTTTCTTATTTTCAATGGTAATGGACAGGTTGACAGACGAGATCAGACAGGAGTCCTCGTGGACTGTGATGTTTGCAGATGACATTGTGATCTGTAGTGAGAGTAAGGAACAGGTGGAGGAGACCCTGGAGAGGTGGAGATATGCTCTAGAGAGAAGAGGAATGAAGGTCAGCAGGACTAAGACAGAATATATGTGTGTGAATGAGAGGGAGGATAGAGGAATGGTGAGAATGCAGGGAGTAGAGGTGGCGATGGTGGATGAGTTTAAATACTTGGTATCAACAGTTCAGAGTAATGGTGAGTGTGGAAGAGAGGTGAAGAAGAGAGTACAGGCAGGATGGAATGGGTGGAGAAGAGTGTCAGAAGTGATTTGGGACAGACGAGTATCCGTAAGAGTGAAAGGGAAGGTCTACAAGAGGGTAGTGAGACCAGCTATGTTATATGGGTTGGAGACAGTGACATTGACAAAAAGGCAGGCGTCAGAGCTGGACGTGGCAGAGTTAAAGATGTTAAGATTTGCACTGGGTGTGACGAGGGTGGACAAGATTAGCAATAAGTATATTAGAGGGTCAGCCCAGGTTGGAAGGTTTGGAGACAAAGCCAGAGAGGCAAGATTACATTGGTTTGGACGTGCTGAGGAGGGATGCAGAGTATACTGGGAAAAAGATGTTAAGTATGAAGCTGCCAGGTAACAGGAAAAGAGGAAGGCCTAAGATAAGGTTTATGGATGTGGTGAGAGAGGACATGCAGGTGGTTGGTGTGACAGAGCAAGATGCAGAGGACAGGAAGAAATGGAAACAAATGATCCGCTGTGGCAATCCCTAACGGGAGCAGCCAAAAGAAGAAGAAGAAGATTCCAAAACAGTGGGGACCAGGAATTTACCCTTTCTCCACTGTAGTGTGGTCTTGGAGTTGGTATATATAAGTAACAGGGTGTGTGACGGCAGCCCCCACCATATGAGGGGTGCAGGGGAGGCCTGCTACCCTGTAAAATATGTTTTCTTTTTTTTCAAATCTTTGTTGTTTACATTTTTTAGTTGTCAAAGTGTTTGAACTTTTTGTAGTTTGAACACGACATACATATGTGTGTGTGTGTGTGTGTGTGTGTGTGTGTGTGTGTGTGTGTGTGTATATATATATATATATATATATATATATATATATATATATATATATATATATATATATATATATATATATATGCATATATACATATATATATATATATATATATATATATAGACATGTGTAAATGTATATCTATATATATATCTATTTATACATATGTATTCACACACACACACACACACACACACACACATATATATATATATATATATATATATATATATATATATATATATATATATATATACATACATATACATACATATATATATATATATATATATATATATATATATATATATATATATATATATGTAGAGGTTTATAGCAACTCCTGAAGCTATTATTCATAGGACAATAGCAAAATAGATCCCATTTATCAATTCCTAATCCACTGAAACTTCAAAACAGATTTGTAGGTTTACACATGGACTATGTGTCATTTCAGGTGGTGTGTACTTTATGTGCTCGAAGTTCGAGAATATCGAATACGATATTCTCGACATGAGTACACTGATAGCGCAAAACATCGAAAATGTAAACGGAAATCTCTCTAGGTGGAGATTTCCGTTTACTTCAATGTAGTGCGATCTTGGAGTTGGTATATTTAAGTAGTGGGGGTGTGGGGGGTGCAGGGGTGTTTGCCCCCCTGCCTACACTAGTTTCAATTTTTTGGGGACTTCGATTGTTTAATAGTTCGATGCATATGGTTCGATCCATATGCATTCGAGCTATTAAACTTTCAAGATCCTAAAGTAGACCCATTTCAGGTGCCTTAATCTGGATTTCCTTCATTCTTTGTATTTGGAGAGCTGGGATGAAGGCTAACTTTTCATTACTGAGTGGAACTATGTACTTGCACATAAAACATGATTCAGCAAGTCAGTTGTGTCATGTGATAGGACAATATGAAATAATTAACCTTAAAGAAATGCCAAACAAATATTCTAGTGACACAGAAAAAAAATGTTTATACATTTAAAAAAAGAACTTATTCTGTACTAGTTAAGTGCTTTTGTCCATAAAGCAATAAAACTTAACTGATTTACCTCACTCGTTAGGCATATTTTTATCAAACAGAGGAGAAGCGTTGGATAGCAATAAATAAAGAGCTGATGGATTTTATCTGGGAGGGGAAGATGGCAAGAGTCAAGTGTGCTAAGCTTATTCTTTCAGTAGACTATGGAAGCTTGGGATTACCCAAGTTGAAGGGTATTTCAGAGCAACACAGTTAAGGCTGCTATAAATTGCCAAACCAGAAAACTGGAATTCAAAGTGGAAAAAAATGATGAAACAGGGGAGGAAGCTGAAGTAATAAGAGAGACTGGGATTTTGGATGCAGACGTTTAAGGAGAACAACAATAATCATACCGAATATTACACTCATACATTAGCAGAAGATCTTCTAAGAACTAAGCCAACAAGGGAATGGAGAAAGGAGATTCTGATGTTAGGGATGACTCCAATTAGGGATACAGACAATAAGCAAGAGAGGATGGAAACGTATTGGAGAAAACTGGCAAAGGAACCAAGGAACTGGGAGCAAGTAACTGGAGAGGAAAGGGTAACAGAATGGGAAGATGCCAAGAACTTATTTGGACTGCAGGCTAAAGATTGAATTCCATATCAAGGAGTGATATCAGTGTATAGGCAAAAAGAAATAAGTAAGGGGGTCCTAAACAAAAGACCAGCACTGGTAGAATTTTGTAGTAGAATCTAGAACAAAAGTTGCCATTAAGAAAGGAATAATTAGGACTGCATATAAAATATTCTATGATAACTGTAAGAATTAATCAGATGCGGTTAGGAAGGACTGGGAAGAGAGATTGGATAAGCAATTCACAAAGAAATAAAGGGGGTCTATATGTATATCTCCCAAATATGCAACAAAATCTAGAAGATTTCTGATCTTTGCCTGGAAGTGCATACCTAGGTATTTTTATACCCCAAGTAGACTTCCTCAGATAGACAACAAATGTTGGTGGTATGATAGGGGAGAAAGAGGCAACTGGGAACATATTTTCTCAAAGTGTAATGAGTTGGTAGACTTTAAATGTTCCCTGCAGACTGTTCTGTTGGATATGCTGGGTGAGCAAGTTGGAGTGACTAGGAAAATTATTTTTTGAGCTATGATAAAAACTCAGAATTGTCTTGACATAGTAAGACTTGCTGAGTCTAATTATGATGGCCTCCAAAAAAGCAATTATTACAAAATGGAAATCAAAGTCTAAACCAACTTTACTAGAAGTAGTAAAGATAGTAGCAGAGTTCAAACAACTAGAACTGGGATCTTTAGAAAAGGGTAGGAGCAAATTACATAGGAAAACATGGGAATTGTGGGATCAGTATATGCAGAGGAGGAAGGAGGTTTCAAAGAAGGCAGGATTTGAATGAGCTATGGAATGGTTGACTAACAATGACTGGATGTGTTAAAAGTGATGTACAATGTTTGCAGCTACAGTTCTGTTGCATGGTTTGGAATGTATAATGTTAGCAACTGAGACTGTGTCATACATGATAATTTAATAAAGGTGATTCTTGTTTAAAAACAAACATAACTGGTTTACCTCAACATAAAATTCAACACAACAATCAAAGCCAGCTAGGAACTGGACCTAGGCTATATAGGAATGGTACCATTTGATGTTAAAAAAATGCAAAGACTGCTGTGAAAAGTCAAAACATGTGGTGCTGGGAAAAGTACATCATATAAAGTGAATAAAACAGAAGAAAGGACTATAAATTTAAATTTTTCAGACAGGGCAATAAAGAAATTGAGGAAGCTGGATACATAAGAGGGTGTACAGCAGCAGTGTCTCTAACTGAAATACAAGTAAATATTGTGGGTCAACAGCTTGGGGCAGACAATAGTTCAGCAGAAATCATCACAACAATAAGGAAAAAGCAAGTGGGTGTAAACCAGAACATAATTCTCTGGATCAAAAACATACACACATATCTTGCCATCTTACACAGAATATAAACACAGAAAAAGATTAAACAGCAGCAAGACTTTAAAAATGCAGCAGGCCTACTTGATCTGAGTTTTGAAGAAGTGCACATAGAATATCAGTAACAAATATCCTTTTGTGATCTTGTGGTTACATATACTCTGTTTATGACGTTTGCCTCCCTAGCAACAAATGCAACTGCATACCAACACATGAAAAATGATCATAAATCAACATAAAGTAATACATATTTGGCAGCATAATTTGAGCTTTATTAATTTTAATGGTGTGTACAGAAGTAGCATGGACTTCTTGAAAACATGTTGAAAAATAGCAGCCACATGAAATGGACACAAGTAAATTAATATAATTTGAAGGGCCTCTCACCTTATTTTCAAATGCATTGTTAAGGTTTACTGTCAAAATCGTGGAATTCAAAACCGCAAACATTCATATCCTCGAAGCAATTCATCACCTCATGAATATTAATGAGGTCAGTTGATCGACACATACCATCAACAGTCCGTTTTCAATCTTAATGTCGACAGTTGCCGTTTACAGACATGCTGCATTTCTCTGCCCTGCTGATGATCATCTGAACTGCCGTTCACTTGACTGTCGACATACAGACTGTCACTCATAACATGTTCGAACAGGAGCAGGACGTTCAACTGATTTTCAAGATTTTGATTGTAAACCCATTATTAACATTCTGTATAATTTATATCTCTCTTTCTATTGAGTTGTCAATCTATTTGGTCCCCTAGGACCTCGTGTTTACTGGCCTTGGCCCCAGTGCCCCATGTCCACATTGGGTCTATTAGCTATCTTCCTACCCCCCTGGAGTTACTGTGGTATTTCTGGGGCTGGTTGTGAATTCAAAGGGTATACTGGGAGCTCATCTCATGTATGCTTCTATTCATTTTTTTTTTTTTTGCTTTATGTCCTACCCACTCCATTTACTCACCACTACCCACACTCATTGGCTGCATCTAAGGGCAATTCCCCTCTCTGAATCATGTCGCTCCCTTGGGATAGTATCAATTGGCAACCTCCCACACAGGATAGACATGCCCATCCATTCTCTGCCACTGCATCATTCATCCAAGCTGCTAATCGAACCCAGGTCAGATGGAACATAGTTAGGGATTTATCCCTCTACTCCACCACAGCGGATCCCATAATTTTTATATATTGATACAATAAGAGCAGTCAGCAGCATAGTCATCACCCATACTAGGAAGCAGAATGCTAGGAATTAAACATGAATAATGTGGCAATGCACAACAATGCCTGTATACCAGAATGCAATATATTATGAGGTGAAGCATTACCAAAGAAGGCAATAGCATAAAAACACAGTAATGGTTGGATATCTAGAGTATGTACAGCTCAGCAAGATATGTCAGCTCACAGCACAGGAACAGTTATGTTACAGGGTTAGAATATAGTGACATATGACATTCTAGGATGTTAAGCAACACACAAGAAAAGGCAGCTGTCAAATACATGGTGATTTCATACTTTGCAAGTCCAATTCATCTTCAAAAATGCACAGCTATATCATCCAGGGTGCACATTTCAATGGAAAGACAGCTCTCATTCATGGACAAACACAAAATGCAGTAAACAGATATTGAACTATGTACTATATCACAAGAAGACAACAGTCTCAAAGGTGTGAAGGCAGATTAACATATGCTAGGATGCATGTGTTAACATAAAAGGAGTAGTAATGAGTTATTCACAGCCTGTTATGCCACTTCAGTCTGCAGTAACCAAGAAGGTCTGCAGCTGTGATGAAATCAGTGAAATGCCAAAGACGTATGCAGACTCTGATTGAAGTGGCAGTTATAGAGGGGTCACTATTAAGAGTTGGAGCTCATGGCCATGAGCCAATGCCATAGACTCAGCAGATAATTCTACTGCAACAAACCATAAATAGAAGCACATAGAGGTGAAGAAATTATAAATCATTTGAAAGGTGCAGCTCAGAATTCGCCTGACACTAATGAGTAAGCAAACATAAAATAGAGGAAACTACTTGAGAATATTTTTTTTGCTTGTCTATGTTTTCTTTCTGGTTTTACCATAGTGTACTTCAAGACCTCAGCAAATATTTAGCAATATGTTTTTCTTTAATTTACTTTTTTATTGAGTTTTATCAAACTCTAGGTACATGTGAATGTTATATGAAGTACTAAGTTAATTGATCTGTGGACTGCAGCATTTTGATTAGAGGTAGTTAATCCTTTCAGTCTGACTTGTAAAAAAAGACAGCAGTAGAGAATCGAATGCTGCCATACCTCTCAACCTCTTAGAGCAAGAAATATGGACAAAGCCATAAATGAAAGTGGGACAATTTTTAAACAGGGCTCTTACAAACTTAGAAAGTTGATAGATTAACAGGTTTTGCATTAGCATGAATTTTCAGAAGGATATGAAGTCTGAAACTTGAATGTCTGTTATTATGTTTGAACTTCAGTCTTTAACGATTTACCACTAATTTGCCAGGAAACCACAATTTTATGAAAAACAGACCAAAAATATGAGGCCAACATCCGGGCATTCTGAGAAAATCTGTACAGTTGAGAAGTATGTTGAGTGAAGCTGAGTCTTGATATTGATTTCTGAAAAGCAAAAAAATAAATAAAAAAAAAAACAAAAAAAAAACAGTTTAAGGGCATAACACGAAGCACTTATTTAGAAGGCCTATTTATATATATTTTTTTCTGGATTTAGTCAACAAAACCATCTCTTAACTTCTTTCTGAAGACACATCTATTTTAAAGAATCAGGCCTTGATAGGAAAGCATGAAGTTCTTTTTGTAGCAAGAAGTGAATCCATATGGAGGAGACCAAGGGACTGTCTTCTCCCAGTAGTTATCGGAATATTACATTAAACACATGCATTTCTAAATAAACTAGAAACTTTCATGGCAGATATTTTTAACTTACATAATACACACTGCAACATTTCTGAAGAAAATAATGGGCAAGAAAAAATAAAGCACAAGGCAAATAAATGAGTTAGTCCGTTAGCAAAGCAGTAGAAACTAATATGGAAGTGACTCAGTACACTGAATATGGAGCAGTGCCATATTAAGAGGGTGCTATGCTATCTTGCCTGCAAAAGCCTGTCTGGGCAGAGTAAGCCACTTTTCAGAGGACCATTGCTTCCACCTGAATACCAGAGAAGCTGAAGTCACAGTCTCAAAAGTTGTTAAGAGAAATCGGGCATTTTTATTACTGTGGATTGCTGGAGACTGAGGGTGCTTATAAAGAATTCAGAAGTCCTCCACTCTGATTACGCTTCTCCACAATTCCTGTCTAATCCTGAGCCAGGTGAGTTCCTCTGTACAGAGAACAACAATGGGCATGAAGGACAATGCCAAGAATTTATTTTCTTACCTAAAAACAGCAGGTGGAGGATGTAGCACTCAAAAGAAGAAGGAGAAGAGGAAAGACATGAGAAGATGACAGTGAGACATAACCACAAAACCAAGGAGGTTTTGTGGTTACACAAAGTAATTCCTGACAGTTGTGGAAGTAGCTGTGTAGGGATGCATGCTTAACTTCATCATCTATCCAGAACGTGCTGGTTGTGAGCCAGAATCAGTGGAAGAAGAATGTTCTAAGTTGGGAAATATGCCTTCAACAAACAGCACACACAATAACATTCCTTGAGGTACTACTTATCTGTGACATGAGTAAGGTTAGGATGCTCTACATCCATGAAATTCAGTATTTGGTTGTAAAACAGGCATATAGACCAGGGCATGGGCATGAGTGAGAACGGGGAGTTGATACAGGTCTCTTCCTCTGTGAAGGTTTGCATCTGTATGGGAATGCATCCAGATATCAATAAAATGAGCTTATGCCATTCACACTAGCCAGGAAGGAGGGGAACAGTAAAGTACCAATGAAATCTTAAACACATCTCAGACAATTAGAGTAGTTGGTCACTTACACACCAGTAAGCTGAACAATATCAGGTGATTGGTGTTAAATGGGAAGAAAATCATATTGAATATCAACATGACTAAGACAAAAATGGCAAGATCACTGAAGCATAAAAGGTAATATGAGTACCAAGTTCAGTAGTCTACATGAAATTTGACCTGATCCTGTTGGTATGATACAAGTTGTGGAATACGAGTTCCAGGTTCAGTAGTCTACATGAAATTTGACTTGATCCTGTTGGTATGATAAAAGTTGTGGAATATGAGTTCCAGGTTCAGTAGTCTACATGAAATTTGACCTGATCCTGTTGGTATGATACAAGACAAGGGAATGGATACTTTGTTAGCTGCATTATATAGAAAGGCATAATTGGCAATAAGATAGACAGCACAGAGCAAAGATATGGAAGGTATAGCAAACAAAAAGAGATAGACTGTACCCCATATAAATATAGGAAAGGATTGATGCAACCAACCAAAAAGGTGACCAATGATGACAGGAAGCCATATGGGTCACAGTCTTCATCATGATCAACAACCCCCCCTCCTTCAACATTTTTTCTTCATGGGGTTGGAGTGTTGTGTCAACTGTTGCCATCTACTTCAATTCAGTGGCCCTCTCCTACCTTCTTTGTCAGTCATGTCTGTCTGTCACATTTCTTCTCTCACACAATTAATCCATTTTTTTGCTGGATGCTCTCAGTTTCTATTGGCTTCTTTCTGCCTGCCCCAAATCTTCTTCACCAGATTGTCTTCTGCTTTTCTGTACATGTGCCAAAACCACTGTAATCTCTTCTGTTCTGTTCCACCTTTTCTGTAATTGGATCTACTTTGGCTTCTGCTCTGATGCTCTCATTTCTTCATCTGCCCCACAGTGTGCATCCTACCACCCATCTCAGGCACATCATCTTCATCACCCCTAGCTTTCCCAATTGCTTAGCCTTTACTGCCCAGGTTTCTACATCATGCAGTGGTACTGGTCATGCAACTGTTTTGCATACCTTACATTTCCGCTTCTTTGGCATTCTTTTGTCATAAACTACCCCTGACATCCTGTGCTAGTTGGCTGCAGCCCATCAGATTTTAGCTTTGACTTTCTCATTCAGACTTCCCTTTTCCTAAGCCACCCCTCCCAGATACTTGATGCTGTTAACCTGTTTCAGTAATTCCCTTTTATCTCTTTTCTCAACTTCTTCTGATCTCCCCCATTTGCAGCCACTACAACTGTGTTATTTGTACCGAGTTGCCTCCCATGTGTCTTCAGTTTTTAATTCCCTTTCCCCTATCCTTGGCTGAATTTCTTGCTCAGAGTGTATCTATGATGCAATATTGTCCACAAGCAGCAACTTTGTTGGTCTAGCCCTTCCAGCTTCTTTGCTGATGTAGTCCATCATCAGTATAAACAGCAGTGGGCTCAGAGATGAATCTTGATGCATACCCACTCTCTCTGGGAACCTCTCTGTGAGACCAGACACTGTTAGTACTTAAGTCACTGAGTCCTTGTACATAACCTGCACTAATTCTGCAAATGTTTCTAGGACTTCAAACCACCACAGAACTGCCCAAATCAACTTTCGTGGAACCTGGTCGTATGCTTTCTCCAAACTTCAGTTCATTTGTGCTGCATCCAGATCTGAATCTGAACTGCTCATCGCTCATCTTACTTTCTACGACTCTGTGTACTTATCAATTACCCTCTATAAAACTTTCATGCAGTGTGAGAGGCGTTCGATACCTCTGTACTGTCCACAGTTGTGAATGTCCATTTTGTTCTTGAACACAGGCACTAGTATGCTTATTCTCCAGTCATCTGGGATATGCCTTTCTCTCCTTACTGCTATAAGCACCCTCAGGAGCCATTTCATCCTTATCTCAATCAACATCCTGATCATATCTGCTGTGACCTCCTCTGAACTTTCTCCATGACTTCATTTTCCTTAGTGCTGTTCTTACTTCTTGGTTGGACTCCTCTTCTTTCATCATAGGCTATGTCTGATGCAGTACAGCTTCTGTGGGGTTTTCTTCATTTAGAAGCTGCTGAAAGTACTCCTTCCATCTGCCCTTCATTTCCTGCGGGCTAGAAAGCAGGTTGTTGCTGCCATCCCTTATGAAGGGTCTCTTATTATCTTTTTTTTTTTTTGTTTGTTTTTTTTTATCTTTCTGTCTTTGCCTTGCAGCCTATTAAAATTTCCATCTACCTAGTCACTTTCCAGAATCTGGGAGAATATCTCTGATGCCTTGTTCTTTGTTAATGCAACTCCTCAATTAGCCTTTTCGATTGCTAACCAGTATTCTTTCTTAGCCTGGCCGACCTTCTCTGTCTCCAGCTTTTTCCTACACTTCATCATTCTTTTAATGACTTCCTGGACTTCTGCATTCCACCACTAGCTTTCCTTATATACCTTATTTCCATACATGACTTGGTCACATGGGCCTATGACATTTCGCCGAAAATTTCTGACATAGGGTCCAAATCGCCTAAAAGCCATTTCACCGAAAATAGTACTGACAGTGTATCTGCCCCTTTCCCCCAGTTTAGTGTGATCTTGGAGTGAGAATATTAAAGTAGGGGGGTGTAGCCCCCAACCTACACAGTTATAACTTACTTACTAACCCTTTGAATAGGGACTGCTCAATAGACAACAATACTGGACAATATTAAACTGTACTGGGTGGCGGGGGTATGCCCCCCACACCTCCCACTGTGGGGGGTCTGTGGCCCCCACACCTCCCCTACTTTAATATTCTCACTCCGAGATTACTACAGTAGGGAAAAGGACAGATACACTGTCAGTACTATTTTCGGTGAAATGGATTTTTGGCGATTTGGACCCTATGTCAGAAATTTTCAGCAAAATGACACTGATCCGGCCACATACCTATTCTGTAGTCCTTACACATGCTGCTTTGAGGTGCTACCATTCTTCTTCATCTCCAGCTATTTTCACTTCTTCCTGAGGTGCCTTGAGTAATGAGTAATTCCTTGAACTTTTGTGATTTCTCTCCAGTCAACTTGCAGGTCTTCAGCTTAGTCTCTGTTGACTTTAGAGTGTTCCCTGATCACTGCATGCAGCTGACTGTGACAACCAAGCATTTATGCTGTGGGCCAACTGTTTCAATTAAGGATGGCCTTACAATCACTAATTCTACCCCAGTACCCTTTCCCTATTAGGAGGATGTCTACCTGAGTTGGATGCCACTCTTGTATGTGGTTTTGTGACTGTCTGCCTTGCAGAACCAGTGTTGTTCACCATCAAGCCATTTGCCAGGCAGAAATATAGAATGTCTTCTCCTTCTTTATTCCTGTTGCCCCATCCATGGGAACCAAGGCAGTCCATATATTTTGTTGTATCTGTTTTGATATGTGCATTCAGGTCACCCATTATCAATACCAATTCCAATTCACGTTATCCTACTTTATCTAATAGGTCCTGCAACTGCTGTATGAATGCACACTTGTCCTCATTATCACAACCTTGCTGTGGGGCATAAACTGAAATTATGAATAATGCCCTATTCTTACACTGAAGTCAGATTGCCATGAGTCTGTCACTAATTTTTATGACATTCCTCACTATCTTCTGAAGCTTCTCCTTCAACACAATTCCCACAACATTTTTAGCCTGTCCTGCTTCTGAGTAGTAGACTCTGGATCCCAACTGAATTTGCTTTGCTGTACTGCCCCTCCATTTTGTCTGCTAGATGCATAGGATGTCCAGCCTCCTCCTTACTATGGTGCTGTCCACTACCAAGCTGTGGTCCATCAGTGAACCTGCGCAGTTCTTAGTTCATGTTTGACATGGTTGGGAGGGTGGCCTTATGGTTAAGGTGTTTGCCTTACAAACACAAGGTACAGGGTTTGAATCTCACAGAGGATAATTGGCTAGGCTTAAAATAGCTTGCAAGGGCAGTTAGCCTAGTACTAACCTATAAGTTGATTATTTTTACATCCAGATTTCGATGAACAAATATATCCCAGTTATCCAAGCTGGGCAACTGGACACCAGTTGGCTAGTAACTTATTGACTTAGGGTTGCTGGGCTTTATACTGGGTACACACTGGCCAATAGAGGCATATACATCACTCCCACCATTAGTATGGGTCCCTGGCACAGGTTCATAGGTTGATAGCTTTATGCTATGTTAATGGCCACCAGAGTCTTTACAAACCAAACCATGCAACCTAACCCAATTTTGTCCCACAGTTCCTTGGACACCTATGTGGTAGGGTATTTTAGTAAATGGGTAGCTAAGGGTTATTTGTGGAGAAGTATGTTACTTGGGGATTAATTATCTTGCTGTCAACCTCTGTCCATCAGAGACTTGGGGGCCAGGCCAGCGGTAAGTTTGTGATTTCTCATATAATAATCAAGGTTTCTTTTAAACAGGATCCTAGGATGAGCTCTGCTTTACATAGATGGGAGCTTATTATATAGTGTGGGCATCCTTTGAGACAGATATTGGTCCCTCCAGCAGGTTCTATTTATGCTGCAGACAAAGTTCAGGTCCTTGGATCTAGTGTTTCTGGTGTTGTTTGTCTTGCAGATGTTCAGGAGATTCATCAGAACTGGATTCAAGGATATGTTAGGCTTAGATGCCTCTCAGTAATGAGTACAGAGATAGGATCTTAAGGTGATCTGTGTAGAATTAGATATTCATACCCTGGACTCTCCTAGTGAGGAAACTTTGAGGGCATTCCATCTGTTGCATGTGCCTGGCTAGCCACATGCCAAAGGGAGCATTGTACTCAATGATGGGTTTGATAAGGGCTGACTAGAGTGGTACTATTACTTCCTTGGACTTGGATGCCATATCCTGGCTTATGAGTTGGGTGAAATAGAATAATTTTCTACTGTCTTGGCTACATGTTATTTGAACACCAGATTACTATCTCCATATATTTCCGGATCTCTAACTATCAGGGCAACACTTAGGGGTGTTTTATCAATTAAGTAATTAGCTTGGGTAGTTGCTTTCCCAGAGGGCATTATAATACATTTCTTTGCATTAAACTTTAATCTGTTGGTTTTACATCAATCATTTGTTTGTGTTAGACCCTCTTGTAGAATGTTGGTGTCATGGGGGTAGCCATGGTAACTCCCAATTTACAGTCATCTGCGAACTTGGTGAGCCAGAGGCCTTTGACATTAGCCTTGACTTTTGAGAAGTAGATGCCAAGCAGATCCACCATAGAGACCTGGGGTACTCCTCTGGTGACTGGTCTATTGCTGGAGTTGGTATCACCAATACTGATGTCTCAGGTCCTATCTGTGAGCCAGCTGGCAATCCAGCAAGTCATGTAGGGATTTATGCCCAGTTTGAGAGTTTGTCAACAATACTTGAGTGATTTATTGTACTGAACACCTTGGCCAGGTCAAGGCAGGCAGTTTGCAACATTTTCCTGTCATCCATAGTCATTGTGACCCTCTCATAGAAGTCTACCAGGTTAAGTAGGCACAACCTTCCCTTAATGTCAAACTGGGATGGATCCACTGTCTGTAATTTGCCAATGTCCTTGTTGATCATTTCCATGATAATTCATTCCATGACCATACATATTAGACTTGTCAGAGTGATGGGTCTGTAGTTACCAGGATTAGTTTATGCTACACCCTTATGAAGGGGGATGACCATTGTGGATCTCCATTCACCTGACACGTAACCTGTTTTGAGGCTATAGATGAAGAGTGACTCAAGTGTTCCTACCATGTCATGTTTTAGGCTATTTAGTAGGCAACCCGAGCTATTGTCAGGGCTCATCACAGACATATGTTTGACCTTAGTGAGCACCTCCATGACCTGCTCCATGTTGATAACTGTAGTCTGCCAATATCCTTGTTGATCATTTCCATGATAATTCATTCCATGGCTATACATATTAGGCATGTCAAACTGATGAGTCTGTAGTTCACAGGGTCAAATGATGGTCCACCCTTATGAAGAAGGATGACTGTTGCGGATCTCCACTCACCTGACATGTAACTTGTTTTGAGGCTGTAGATGAAGAGTGACTCAAGTGGTCCTACTATGTCATGTTTTAGGCTATTTAGTAGGCAACCAGGGCTATTGTCATGGCCCATTGAAGACATATTTTTGACCTTAGTGAGCACCATGATGACCTTCTCTACATTGGTAGCTGGGGGGATATGCTAGAAGGCCTTTCACAAGGGGTAGTGGGGGGGGAGTAGGGGTTGAAGTTAGAGTTAAATTTATAAGACAGTAGATTTGCTTTACCCTAGCTCAATACACATACACAGTGGTTAAGGTACAGGATTACCAACTATTAGCCCTGTGTTTGAAACCTGGTTTGGGCACAACTGGGTAGCAACAGTATCTGTGTGGAAGAAATGCTTGGCAATCTATTTCCATACTATGTCATGAGAAACCTATAAGGCCTATCCATAGAGTCAATTTGGACTCAAGGGCCTATTACTTACTTTAAATTTGCTATGTCAGCCTGGTCCAAGAAGGTTGTACCCTTTGCCACCAGTTCTGAACACTGCGGAGTACTTCTTTTCAGATTCCTGACAAGCTGAAGAAGGCCTTGTGATTGTCCTTAGCCTGGAAGGCTATCCTGATCTCATCATTGACCTTGCTGGAATTTATTAGACCTCTTAGTTTCTTGTTTAGTTGAATGAGACAGCTCTTGTTTCTGTGAGAGTTGCTCTTTCTGATTTTGGACATGACTTTTTTTCTTTTGTTATATAGCCTGTTAAGATAAGGATTCCACCAGTGTGTTTGTTTTTGGTGTTAGATATGGGCTGATTTCTGGTAGGCATGGCAGCGTCAATGCAGCCATTTACATGTTTTTATAGGATTCCAAAAAACAGCCACCGGGTACCAAAAAAAACTAGTAAGACAATCCAAGGCACCACAGGACCAATAATCAGCTGGAATTCTTTTAAAATCCAACTTTAATTTAAGCACAAAAGCACATAAACGCACACATTAAAACCAGCGTTTTCATTTGAATCACTTCATCAGATGTGGGTCAGAAAACAATTGATGCCTTTTATAATCCTCTAGGAGGTTAATTATCCAATAAAAACCATCCAATTTAAAACATCATTAATCCTCATGAATATTCATGTTAATACCTTGCATGCAGAAAAAACATTACTAACCATAAAACTCTGTATAAAATGTTCATAAATATTAAAATACATGATATACATTTTACAACCTTAAAAAATAAATCACATGAATTTATAAAACTATAAAATGCTTAAATATCTTGGATAACTTCAACAAAGATTTAAAATTCATTACAATTGACATAATTGACCTCTTCACATGCATTCCCCACTCTGAAGGAATGCAGATGTTAGAAGAAATTGTATTTGAGGAAACAGAAATGTCACAGGCATATAGGTTGGTGTGTCTTAACCTGATGGAATTAGTTTTAAAATACAATTTCATTTATTTCAAAGGTGAATTGTACCAACAGGTTAGAGGGGTGGCGATAGGAGCTGCATGTGCACCCACCTATGCTAATTTAATTTTGGCTAAATGCGAAGAAAAATATGTTCTGGACTCCATGTATAAAGATTGTTGAAGCCTCTACAAAAGGTTCCTGGATGACATCTGCATTTTTTGGGTGGACAATAAGAATTGACTTCAGGAATTTGTTTATTTTTTACATATCACCACCCATTTCTCAAATTCACCTTCAATGTTTCTGACAAAAAACTACAATACTCAGATATAGAAATATATAAAGAAAGTAACAGGTTCAATTCAAAGGTGCATAGAAAAACACCTTTAGTAACTCATCTTTGCACTATAACAGTGCTCATCCTTCTCATTACAAGAGAAATATAGTAAAAGGGCAGTATGTAAGGGCAAGTCGTATGACCTCTGACACCAAGGACTTTGTGAATGACTGCAATTTTCTCAAGGGATTGTTTTCAGCAAGGGGCTATCCAAAAGAGTTCCTTGAAGAAATTACAAAACAAGTACAGAAAGGTAGAAATGACAAATATAAACCTATCCTTGGTCAGCCCTTAGTTGAGAACCGTACCACTGACTCCTCATAGCAGAACCAATTTAGTAAAGCAATGGTACTAGAATACAATGCTAGCAGTGGATTAGTAAGGAGAATTATCAGTGATGAGTGAAAGAAATTCAAAAATCTCACTGATTTGGAACAAATAACCAAAACAGAGCTGAAATTTGTATATAAAAACTCACAAAGTGTGAAAAATGCCTTAGAAAATGACAAAAAAAGAGGCAAATGGAAGGAAGAATGTTGGTACCTACAAATGTGGTCGATGTTCACAATGTAGGTTTATAATGAATAAGGAAGAAGTCATTTTAAACAGTAGAAATGTGGTTTTAAGTAGTAAAGGATATTTTAACTGTGACTCAAATGTACTTATTTATTTAGCTCTGTGTGAGGTATGTCATTCTTTTTACGTGTGCAAAACTGAACATAAGCTAAAAAGGAGGATATACGAACATCTATATGATATGCAAAACAGGAAGGAAACAAATGCCCTTTTTAAACATTCTTTAATATGTCAATGCTAATTATTCCTTCTTTGTGTTGGAAGGGGTCAAAAAAGATGTTAGAGAGAGACAATGGGAAGAGAAAATAGAATATAAAGAGCACAGGTGGCAAATAACACTTCAAGCTACATCCCCTCCAGGTTTAAATGAGAATATCTCTCGTACCCCTGTTGAAACTAAGGGGAGCTAAATTATAAGATTATATATCAAGGTACTAGCTGCTCATGTGTATTTGATGCTTTTCCTTTTCTTTCACATTTTAATGCAATTTTAACTTTAACCACTAGAGCGTGCTAAAAACCATTTTACTTTTATTTTAATACAAATGGTTTTATTTAAGTTACTTAAGTTATCCAAGATATTTAAGCATTTTATGGTTTTATAAATTCATGTGATGTATTTTTTAAGTCTGTAAAATTTATATCATGTTTTTTAATATTTATGAACATTTTATACAAAGTTTTATGGTTAGTAGTGTTTTTTTCTGCATGCAAGGTTTTAACATGAGGATTAATGTTGTTTTAAATTGGATGTTTTTTATTGGATAATTAACCTCCTAGAGGATTATAAAAGGCATCAATTGTTCTCTGACTCTCATCTGATGAAGTGATTCAAACAAAAACACTGGTTTTAGTGTGTGCATTTATGTGCTTTTGTGCTTAAATTAAAGTTGGATTTTAAAAGAATTCCGGCTGATTCTTGGTCCTGTTGTTGTTGTTGGATTGTTTTTATAGGATTCCTATAAATACATCTGCATAGGTAACCATGTTCTCAGAGTTTGGGGTAGCTGTGAATTTTACTAAACTGTCACTTAATAGGATGTAGTTTGCTTTAGTATAATTTCTAAACATTAGAGTTTCTAGGTTGAATTTTATTTCAGGAAGATAGCTTTGTGGTCTGACTTCACCATTGAATACATGACATGGGTGGGGAGAGTGCACTGCTTCCCATGTTGGTGAGTACAAGTTAAAATATGTTTCAGCTTCTGGATGAAGAGTGCACTATCTGATCCAAGGTGTTTGTGTTGATGAAGTCCAGGAACTCCAAATGCAGGTTGAAATAATCCAGGTCCTCAACCCACTTATTACTCGCAAAAAGCAATGCCCATTTTTTTTTACATTAGTCAGCATGACTGAATAATGTAGAGCTAATTTTACACCCCCTGATATGGTATGCAGTCTGTGATCTGTGTTGTCCTATTTTGAAGATACTATTCACCACTGATATACAAAGCAGTAGGTCTGTACATCTGTTCTCACTTTAGGGCACAATCAAGCATCTATGCTGCTGCTCACAGCTCCATTCTTGGGTGAGTTTGAGCTGGAAACATTCAGCATGTTTTTGGGAGGTGGGAGGAATCTTACAGTAATACAAGGCAGGGAGATGCAGGGAGAGCATGCATACTCGTATCAGGCACTGGACAGACATCACGACTGAATCTTTTACCTTATGCATGAGAGGTGAAGACCTTACCCATTATGACAACTGGTCATTTCAGTGGAGATTAGAAATTGAAATGCAGTCCTTTTCAAAGATAATGAGCTAAAATAAGAACACGGTGTTATATTATTATGAAGACAGAATAAGGTGACTTATTACTGATTGTGAGAATATGACAGACTTAAAGTCAACATTTCAATTGCTACAAAATCTAAAACCAGAAACATTCCTGGTTCTGTGAAGGAGGCAGCTAGTTTTGGACCTAGTGTTCTAAGATATAGATAAACAGAAGGTGAATCAACTAGAAGTGAGCAGCTATTTCTGAATGAGTGGTCTCCATACAGTATATTTTGTAATCAGTTTACATAGACAGTCATAGCAAACAGAAGACAGCATTCTGAATTTTAGAACAGCAGACTTTTGAAATGGGGTCATTGTCTTAAGAAAGCTCTAGCAAACATTAATGAAGGAAGGGTGGATGAACAATTGGTACACAAAAAAGCTGAAATTACTGAGAGCAAACCTTCATGTGAAACAATTATGCACATTAACAAGAAAAAATATTGTAATTCCCAATCGCAAAAAGTTAAAGAAAACATAAAGAAATTGGACAAAGAAGGTGATCATTAGTACCAGTTAAAGGAGAAAAAGAAGAAAAACTAGACATTAGAGCAATGCCTAAGCTAGAGAAAGGAGCACCAGTTTAGTGATTCATTGAAAAAAAGAGACAAATAGTGTATTAATGTATAAGGTAACAAAGGGTTACAAAGGTGGGGTGTGGGAGTGATAAATAAGAAAATAACTGGGACAGAAATGGGTGCTGAAAAATTAGGGCTATTTCATGATTTGCTCTAGTATTTATAGAGGAAAGAAACTAAAATCTCATCATATTTTTTTCAATAGAAATAGCAAGGAAAATGTTGTTGGTTTCAGTTTTTTACAAAGAACATAATTATGAAGGAACTTCAACACTAAAAATAAATAAGGTGTTAGAGCTTCTTAGTATTCACTAGCACTTTAAGTGTTTATCTGTCACAATCGTCCTCATTCAAATCATTAAAGAGTTATCGAACTTCCATTATGATAAAAAAAGCATCTTGGATCAACCATTCTTCTTCTCCTTTAGGCTTTTCCCATTTAAGGGTTGCCACAGCAGAACAGCAGTCTGCAGAATGATTGGCAGTGGAATTGTACAGTGCCAAGTTGCCAGCCTGCTGCCCAACCTTCTACAGAAGCCACACACTGTCACCTAGGACCAATTGCAAGTGTTCAATCCACCTGCAGCATGTGTTTGGAAACTGGATCTCCTGGAGGAAACCCACACAACTGCAGAGAGGGCTTGCAGACTCTGCGCAGAAGGCATCCCACCCAAAAATCGAACCAGAGATCCCCTTGCTCTAAGGTAGCAATGCTAACCACTGCACCACAGTGGCTGCCCATCTTGGATCACCCCCTAAAAAAAAGAAAAAGCATTGTGCTTACAGGAATGCAGAAGGTATATTATCCCTCACACATTCAATAGCCAAGTTTTAGTTTAGTATTTTTTTAATGGATGAGCAATCAAATGATTATACACATAGCCTGAGTCCTCAAAATATAATATTGAACAACTATACATTTTCACACTCATGTTTTCTTCCCCTGCTACAGGCCTTGGCTTCCCCAAGAAGACTGTCTTCACTGTTTTAAAAAACAGCATTATGGGAGAAACGTTAGTACAGTTAATTTAACTTTCCAATGTATCTTGGGAAGTAAGCAAGGTTCCAGAACTAGGCAGATAGGGTTCACTTTCCCAAGAGCTGAAGGAAGTAGGAAGCTAGACACTAAATTTTCAGAGTTTTGGCATTGTTCATTTGTTTGCACATTTATGCATGCATTTCTCTATTTATTTTGACAAAGAAGTCTTATATTGCACACTTTTATACAGGAGGTCTGGGGAGGAAAGCTCTGGTCATTCAAGATTTACAAACAAAAATGTCACAATATAATTTTTGTAAAGACAGAAATGAGCCTTTACATAAGAATATTTATTTATATTTTATCTAATTTATTTCTTAATCTTTTCAATGGCAACCTGGAAGCATTAACTAGTTAAGTGACTTCAAATAGCATAGAACCAAATCCAGTGCCAGAGCTAAAACTAAGTAAACAAACAAACAAAAAAAAAAACAGCAAAAGCCTCAATCAGGCAGTGTGATGAGTAGTTTTATTAAAGCAGATAAAATGGCAATTACATTTTTTTGTTCACAAAATTTTACAAAAAGAATTTCATCAGATTCATACTGCTATTATATAAACTATTTTTATGTTAAAATAACATCACATGTAAGTAGTTGTGAATGAACATAATTAAAATTAATGAAACAGTCATAAGTGTTTTAAAAGCATAAATGTTAATATGAATTAATACTTATGCCACATGATATAAAAATAAACAATATATGGAAATTATGAGATCAATGTACTTATCCATACAATACAAATAAAATATAAAGAAACTTTATAAAAAGCATCATATTCAAAATCTGTTTTAAATCAATGAATTTATATTTAAAGCTTTAGTTTTAACTCTATATTTTAAAAGTACCTGTAGTTCTTGTACTGGTGAGGTTTCTAAGTGTGCAACAGATTCAATTGTTTTGACAGCTTTTTCCCTTCCTTGAGTTGGTGGGACTGTGGAATTGGTATATATAAGTTCAGGGTGGGGAGAGTTGATTATTCACCATTCTGTGTTTCAGACTTTTTTTTCATCCTTTTAGCTAGTCAGTGTTCAGGAAGGTACTGTTTCATAGAAGATTCATCTCAAAATCACATCCTTTGGGACTGTCTTTCTCATAAAAAAAAAAAAAAACATATTTTATAGTAAAAAAAAACATATTTTATAGTCAAGATAACTGACTGCATCCTAGTCAGGGCATTTGTTTTATTTCTTCTTGAATATAACGAATGATTAGTTCAATCTGCTAAACAAACAACTTGTATATTGTTACAGGTAAAATGCCCTCCAGTTCCATACTTCCTCCCATTGGTAATATTAATGTACCTGCTTGCCAGAAACCTGTATTGTATAGATGTACTGCATGCATAGCTACTACCTTTCCTTTAATGGTTGTTATCACATCTAGGAACCCTGCCAGTAGGTGAAGACTTAAGTGCAGCTCCCAAATTCATATTTTTTCTTATTGGTGAATAAAATAACTGTTCCAACTACTGTACCAATTTCACTATGAACCCTATGAGCATTTAAAATAACCCAGTGCTGTCTAATAGTAATAGCAGGAATAATTCCAGAGTCCAGGCAGTAAGTAAATACTATTGCCAAGAGCCTTTGAAACAGTATTGTCAATCTCTTTTTTTCTTACTCAAATCATTTTTATTTTAAGTATATATCATAATGGAGATTTGTTTACATTTTAAATAAATTAGTTAACTATTTACAATATTTACATTTAGCCTGGTGTTAGCAGATTAGGACAATAACAAATCTAAAATATAGATAATACATCATGGTACATCGTACATAAACTTTCAGGAAGAGATTATTTCCAATTGCAAGGTATCAATCAAAGATAAAACTTTCCTCCATGGATTATTAACTAATGGCTTCAGATAAGTACTTAGTTCTTTAATTCAGATCTGCATCAGTGCTGTCTTCTTCAGTAAGCAAATAAAATCTTCCATCTCCTAGTTATACATTTCCTAGCTGTTGCTAGTATTGTCCATATTAAATACAGATCTGTTTCTTCTAATGATGACTTTCAATTACATTCAATAAAATTAAAGGTTTAGTCAAGACAAATGAATCTGTATATATTGCTTCTAGAAAATTATCAATCTCATTCCAATATATTTTAATATCAGAACAATCATAAAATATATGAGACCAGTCTGTATTAAATGATCTTTGACATCTCCAACATAACCTATTTCTAGAAAAATTGATTTTTGAAATTTTAGTAGGAGTAAGAAAGGATCTATGTATATATTTCTAACTAAATATTCTCCAATATTGTGAGTAGGATGTTAGGTTAACTGAAATTAAGATGTTTGATCTATTTTTCTGATGATAAAGGAGTTGATAGTCCTTTAGTTATATATTGCCAATAAGTTGTTTTAGAAACTATTTTGTAAGTAATTATTACATTAAATAAGATGATAACTCATTTTTTATCTTATCATTGTTATACATAATTTCAAAAAAACAATTTATAAATTTTGGATTACTCTTAATAGATGAGTTATTTACTATTTTACATATATCCTTAGTGTATGTTAAAACACTCTGTAATAATAACTGGTCATGAGAAGTTAATCCATAAGTTGTTGATAAATATTGTCCAATCATGATCTTATAATATTTTATGCAGTGTAGCCAACATATTAAATTCTTATGTTCCCGGGTGATAAAAATTTCTCTGTATACCCTATCAGGGAAATTCTTTGCAATGCTAAATGGGATTAAAAGTGTAAACCAAATCTTTATGTCCATATTCATATTTATAATCTTCTTGAAGATAGCATAAATATGGTTTATTAGATTTACTTTGGTAGTTTCTTTATATTAAATTGCAAGTTTATACACAGAAAATACCATAATATATTATCTTTATCTGTGACTAAGGAATTTTTGTCAAAATATTTTCATTCATCATTATGACTGAATGCAGCCATTTCCAATTAGAAGAATAATTAGGATCTACCCAGTCTATCACAGTTTTAAATATGTAAGCTCTTGTGTAAGATTCAATATATGGAAAATGTAACCCTCCTTGCTCCCATTGTCTAATATGGCGTGTAAATGCAACTCTATTTTTTTAGGATACCATAGAAATCTTAATAAGATTGACGTGATTTTCTTAAGAAATCTTTTTCAGATAATAATAGAACAGCCTGAGCTACATGCATTACTTTAGGGAGTAGGATCATTTTTACCAGTTGTAATCTATGTTCAAATGTTATGAACATATTATTCCATTTGCTCACCAATGTATTGATTAAAACTATATTACAATTATTTAGTGTCCCTTTCATATTCTCACACAATACCATTCACATATAGTTTAGAGATGAGATTTGATTACCAATAATGTGCATCTCTGCTACTTGTACGTCCGTTTTTTGCTCAACAACAAACATTTTCATTTTGATTTATTAAAATAGAGACCTGAGATCTTTTGGAAGTTTCCTATTAGTATATCTACTTCGTCCAATACTTCTTTAGAGTTAGGTAGAAGCACATCATCAGCAAGTAACATTATTTTAGAGCTATATTGGTCATATATACATCTATACCTTTTATTTTATATATTTGTTATGTATTAAAATAGCAAGTATCTCTATAGCTAATGTGAAAAGAATAGGCAACATGGGACAACTTTGTTTAGTTCCTCTAGTGATCTGAATTGCTTTGGAAGTAAAATGTCCTATTTTAATGTATGCTAAATTATTTTCATAAACCTTTTTTTATAAATGTAGCAAAGGAGAGAGGAAAATCAAATACATTTAGAATTTTAACTAGGTAATCCCAAATTAAAGAATCAAAGGCCTTTTCTATGTCCAAACCAATTATTAAGGCTTCCTGATTTTCTCTGTTTAGATAATCAATTAGAGTTAGTATCCTTTTAATATTATCCTGAGTATGTTTATCATATATGAAACGAGTTTGATCTTTGTTAATTCTTTTGGTCAGTGGGATTTTCATTCCATTAACTGTAATTGACATGAAAATTTTATAATCATCATTCACCAAAGATATTGGTCTATAAGAATTACAGTAATTATAATCTTTACCTTCCTTTAAAATAGGAGTGATTAGGGAATATCTCCATAAGGAAGGGATTATTGCTTGAGACTGAACTTCAAGAACAGTTTTATGTAAGAGAGAAGTTATGGATGTGGGGAACAGTTGATATAATTATATGATTAAACCATCTATCCCTGGTGCCTTACTAGATTTACTTTCTTTAATCTTATCCAAAATTTCTCTGTGAGTTATTGGTTTTTGCAGGTCTGTCTTTAATTTCTCAGAAATTTTCATAATGGTATGACTAATGTTTTCTAGATTCAAATGTTGAATTATATTTGCTTCATTTTTATAATGTTTTGCATAATAATTCCTAAATGCATCCAAAATATCACTTATGCCGAAAACTTTTTCCCCTTCCCTTCATGTAAGATGTTAACAATATTATTGGCTTTAGATTGCATTTTAACTTTCATAGATAAATTATATAAATGCTTTGAAGAAGTAGCATAAGAGTTTATTTTTAATCTTTCCATGGCTAAGTTATTTTTGGGGGTAATATTTCATTGTCATTTTTTGTTTACATCTTCTATTTTCTTTTAATTCCTGGTAGAATTTAAATTCTTATTGGTTTTAAATAATAGTAGTTGATTTTGCAATTCCTGCAATTCTGATTCCCATTCTTTAACTTTATTTTTGAACCAACTAATGTATTTATCATATAAGTAAGCTTTTAGTGAGTCCCAAACCATAAGTATGTTAATTTCTGGCTTGTAATTAATATCTAGAAAGAATTGAAGTTCAAAGATTAACAATGGCTTGAACTCTTAAGTTTTTGTAATGTATGAAGAAATCCTGGAAGTAATGGTTAACAGTTTAAGTTCCATATGAATTTTCAGTATAAGAGAGTTATGATCTGAGAATGGACATGGAACTATTGAGAAATTTTTAATTTTTGAATGTAGATCTTGAGAAACATATATTTTATCTAGTCTGTCTGGGTGCCATATCTATAATCTTGATGTGTAAAAAGTAATCAGTTAGATTCTATAGCATTATAAGCATCTCTTAATTTAAAGATCTCGATCCATTTTTTTAAAATGTTTAGCAGTAGATGATAAACATGGGGACTTATTTGTGGTTTCTATAACATTCATGATATAGTTAAAATCACCAACTATTATTATGTTACCTTTAGAAATATTTGTAGTGAGATCTAAGTGTTTCTTGGCTTTTCCTACCGCCATACCTGGAAACCAATATAAGTTTACTAAGGTCCACATTCTGTTACTAAATTTTAATATAACAATGGCTTTAAGTCCATCCCTGTCTTCATATTTATATGTGACTTCTGGAGTTAATGAATTCTTTTTCCATAAAATATTTATTCATCTGTTTTTCGATTTATAAGAAGAACTGGCTAATGTTATATATTTATTAGAGTTCCATGAAAATTTGTCATTGGTTTTAAAATGGGTTTCTTGTAGAACGATTACTTGGGCTCTGTTTACTTTTTGATACCTTAATAAATTGGATCTCTTATTAGGATTATTTAAGCCATTAGTATTTAAAGATACCAGTGTTAAATCCATGTCTGATTTCTTTTAAGAAAAGGGATTGTTTTATTAATTTTCTTAAATACATAAATTTCCTCCTGTAACATTAACTTAGTATTAATTAGTGATTTATTAGATATCTTATTTAACCATGCTTCTTTCATAAATGTGTATAAAGAAATGCTTACGTCAAGCTTGTTAGAACTAAAAAGGTAATTAAATAATGATCTATTTACTAATTTTGAACTAATATAACTTTTAGCCCATACTAAACATGGAATGTAATTCATTCCTAGTCTAACAGACAAAAATAAATCTGTTAGACTGTCTTTCCTAACTTCCTTTTCTATTCCTTCTGAGCTCCATAAGCAACCATAATTTAGGAGACTAATTTATAAATAAGATGACTTATACTTTTATTATCTATCTTACCACACTTTGAAATTTTCTTATTGAAATAAAAATTGTAACTACAATATTCAGCAATCTTAAATACAATATTATTATAAATTATAAAGGAGATTAACCAATCAATTGTCTCAAATACAAAAACAAAAGAATTAGTTCTAATAGTTTGAATTTCAAGAAGAATGTGTGCATATATTAGCTTTTAATTTCTAGCTTACCCTTTATCACATGGAATGTTCAATTGACTTATATACCTAGTAGCTTTGTTGCTTGGGGTAAGTAATTAAGTGGTGAGGCATTAATCGTATGTTCTAAATTAATACTAGAGATGCTTCTAAATTAACATTAATATTTAATCTTATCAGTAAATCACTGCTGGATTCTCTTTTCTTTATATATATATATACACACATATATATATATATATATATATATATATATATATATATTTATAAACAAACTTCCCAATAAGAAAGTATGACCTTATTTACATGTTGTAGTGTGTTGATACTGAACTATCAACTATATTATTGAGCATTAAGTGCGTATAACAGTGTTAACATGAATGCTTCATCATCCATTCCTTCACATACATCTGGATTTATTAAGGTGATCCTATAATAGATCTCAATTAATCCATAAAAATCTTCAATAAAAATTAAACCAAATGCATATGCATATATTCATGTGAGCATATGTATATATATATATATATATATATATATATATATATATATATATATATATATATATATGTGTGTGTGTGTGTGTGTGTGTGTGTGTATGTGTGCGTGTGTGTGTGTGTGTGTGTGTGTGTCTGTGTGTGTGTGTGTGTGTGTGTGTGTGTGTGTGTGTGTGTGTGTGTGTGTGTGTGTGTGATTATATGAAGTATGTTTTATGACAATCAAATTCAGCCATCTATTTAAAATATTTCAATACATATTTGTAAACTGTACATACTGTGTCTATACAATTTATAACAAACTTCATAATTTTCAATAACCTCTCTATAAATTAACTAACAGCTAGTTATTAAAAATTATATCTAGCATATAACTATAACCAAATTGCAAAGAATTTTGAATTCACATGACTATCAACATTAGTTCAGTGATGACAAGCCAATACTGTAAAGGGCATTCAGAAAATCTTTTATCAATTTCTAGGAGTGTCTAAGGAAACTAACATAGCAATCTATACAATTTAGACTACTTTAAGTGACCTAACTTAAGTATATGTATGTCTAGAGCTTGCCTCAAATCAGTTATATAGGATGAAGTTTACTACTAAGCAATTAGGGTTTAAGTTAAATACTCGAACATATAAAATGTTGAACATTACATGGTCGAAACCAAATGTTTGACATGTGGATGTTTGAATTAAAAGAAAAGAAAAAAAACACACCTTAACAGTGCAAGCAAGGGGGCAAGCCCCGCTGCACCCCCACACCCTCCCTACTTAAATATACCAACTCCGAGACTGCACTTCAATGCAGAAAAGGGAAATTCTCCCATTCTGTACCATACGGTGCTGTTAAAAGTCAATTTTCGAACACTTAAAGTTTCGAACATTTGGTCTCGACCATGTAACGTTCGACATTTTAAGCGTTAGAAGAACTGACATAGACCCAGCAATTATATACTTTGCTTCTGATATAATGTCACTACTGCATCATATTTGAATAAGTCTTTCATAATAGCTTATCAGCCCTTGTGAGCCATTCCAACCTATTTAAATTTCATATGCTGGGAATGACAATCAAATGTAACTTCTGCCTATAACAAAATACCTTAATCATTATGTCCAGTCTCTTTATATAGTTTCACCCCATTTCATTGTAAAACAGACTATTCTAATGCTTTAGTATCATAGTATAATTACTGTATATTCATATGTTAGTGATAGTTGCTGTGGATGATTAATTTAGCAAAGATAATTAAACTAACAAATATGTAAACTAGGAAGGATGTCCCAGTAACTTGTTAGATGAAAACATATATTAATATGTGTCTCAGCAGAAGTCCTGATAATAACCAGATGGTGTATTGTTTTACTTAGATTCCAGTTGATTAAGTTTCCACCCCTCAGTAAATATAGCAACCAATCAGGAAAATTGTTACATCCCTTATAACATTTTCAGTATATACAGTACTCAATATGAGATATTTAAATTAACAGGGTGTCACATGAGATATCTAGAGCTCTGAATATCTTCACCATTTAAACATTAAAGTATTTAGCTTTCCTGCCTATTTTTCATTTTTTCCCCTTTTTTAAGAATTTAACAAAAAAAACATCTCAAAGGTACATGGCAAGTTCAAAGCCCACAAATCTTTGTATACTAAACATCTCTTTCATGCTCAAACAATTAAAATGTATAATATCTCATCAAACCTATGCATTACACAGTGGGACCGACTCAACAACTCATCTTGATGATATGTAATACAAACATCAACCAAGCATTAATCTTAGTGTACAGCAATTTCAAAGACACCACACCCCATTCAATCTACAACAGCAACTTTTTTATGTAATTTATCAACAACCCTTCCATCCAAAACCATTCATCTCACTGTATTCAAACTAAACAAGACGGTGTGTGAATATTACTTTATCTACCTACCCACAGCATTGACAACGATCATCTGGATACAATTGCGTAACATATCCATGATGAAATAACAGTGAATCTGCAAAGGAAAGCTCCACACTATCCCAAATCATAAAGCAGTGATCATTTACAACCTCCTCTTATGCATATATAACTTCCTTAGGCAACGTAAGACATTCCTCTACAAAAACGAGCATTCCCTCAGAATGGACACTTTCAAAACTTTCCCCTAGCCGTATGTTATGGGATAACACCCCCCCCCCTTTTTTTATTAATTCAAGTCCACATCTATAAAATCACCACTACCAGACAATCTCGAATATCAGCTCAAAGCTCCCTCCAAGTTGCAGTCCCAAGCATAACAGTCCAAGGGGCTTCTGTCTCTTTACAGAAGCCATTAAAAAACAGAAGCAATGAAAGCAAAGTTCACGTTATAGAAGCCTATAATGGAGCTAAAGATATTGAAGTTTATGCATGTCAAAAACCAATCCGATAAAAAGTAATAGTTTTAAATATATTGAGAGAGAATAGCTATTTAAAAACAAAGGTCTACATCCAAATACATTGGCACAACTTAGCTTATATAACATATGGAAGCAAACAAAAATATATTAGTTGCCATAACGGTTTGGTCCTAGTTGCTGACAGTCAATGTTCGTAAGGGCAGAAACATGCTTATTTAACGCAAGCTTCACATATTCTCATTAAAGCTCTATAGGTCAAGTTTGTAGTAAGTCTAATCTTAAAAATTTGAACATTCATATAAAAACTATTTACTAAATGAGTTAGCTGCTATGCTTTAGAGATTGAAGGAAGTCCTACCTAATAAGGTTTATTACTTCTTTTGTTCAGTGAATCATTGAACAGTTTATCAAATACTGTTACTATTAGATGAAAAATCATGTTACTGCTATTGAAAAGAGTAAAACACTTCTTTCTCCCTCTACCTATATATGCCAACATATACATTCAGTACATACCTTATTTTAAAATATGGAACATGTAAATTTAAATAAAAATCAGGATGGGGTAGATACTTTGAGAGCTCTAGTAGGGACAGCTGTTTTTTAATTGTTTTTTTTTTTGTTTTTTCTTTTTAACATCAGTCCATGAATTCTTGTCAGTGGCTCTCTTTACAGAAGGAGATGACCATTCCATATCTTTAGATATTATTAGATATGACTATAATATTATTGTTTTTGATAAATGCAGTGGCATCTTCTAAGCTGTTAAAATTTTTCATTTCATTTTGATATAAAATCTTATTTCTGGCAGGAAGGCAAGCTGTGTTTTGATATTATTTTGCTTTAGTAACTTGAGTAATGGCCAAGCTTTTTCCGTTGTTCCAGCACTCTAGGAGAGTAATCATTGTCAAATCTTATTGGATTTTGATTATATTTTAAAGGGCTTTTCCTCCAGGCTGTTTTTATTACCAATTCATTGTCCAGGTAAGATAAAAACATTATTGCTATTGACCTTGGTGGTGGAGAAGATGAGGTTGAAGCTGACCTTGCTAAGGCTCTGTGAGCCCTCTCTATGTCATAAGAGAGGCCTTCTTTTAAATGTAAAACTTCTGGAATCCATGTTTTTAAGAATTAAATAATGTCTTTCCCTTCAGCCCTCTCTGAGAGACCAAAAATTCTGATGTTTGTCCTTCTCTATCTATTTTCTAAGTCATCCACTTTATTGAGTAGCTAAATGTGTTGTTTAGTTATGAGTTCCTTCTGAGTTTCCTCTTCCTTAAACCCTCCCTCAACATCATTTAAAGAAGTTTCTATGTTTGTTATTTTATTCTGGTGTTGCTGTATAAGTTCTTTAAATGTGTCTGTTTCTGATAATTTTCCTTGAGGTTTTGTAGGTTCTCTTTGAAATCATCCATTTTCGATGACAGTTCTTGTAGTGTAGTAGTCACCAATTGTAGCTCTTTTTTTCAAAGCCAGGTCTGAGTGAGAATTCTTCCAGTTGCTCATGTCTACAAGTTATGATTTTCTCTTTAATAATTTGACAGGAAAATATTAACGTATGTCCATCAACATTTCTGACTATATACTTTTATCTTTCCTCTATCAATTTTTGATATTTTTGTTGAAAAAAAAAAATAATTCCTGTATTTTATACTAATTTATGGAGCTCTGAGAATCTGCTTATTTTCAGTCAGCCATTCAGGCTCCACCCCCCTGATGTTAATGTCTTGGTTTTCACTTAGCTCTGTAAATGTGACATAGCAGGATATCTCTTATGATGATGATTACCTATTTGTCTTGTAACCTGCCTGATTTTAAACATTAGATTTAAGATTTCTGTCTGTAAAGTAAAAGTTGGCATTATAAGCCGTCTGCCTACTTAGATAAATAATTTCATTTTTAATAAGTTTCTTAAGTTCACTCTCACTAATGATTAGGGCTTTTTTTTTTTTTTTGGAGAGGGGATATTTGCTTATTTAAAGAACAACAGACAGGAAACATTCTTACACAGATACAAAGAAAAAAATACATCTAGTAATAGTTTACTATATTTTCATACTACCTCAGGCATATTAAGGGACATGCACCAAGCACAAGTAAGCAGTCCAGAACAAGAATATAGCCAAAAAATACGTGAATAGCAATAAATAAATTTATTACTCAAAACAAGACAGATTAAGCGCCACGCTTTCGTAAAAACATCATCAGAATCATGAATTAAATCTCAGCACCACTTATTAAATATCCAAAATTAATTGGTGGGTTGGATATTTAATAAGTGGTGCTGAGATTTAATTCATAATTCTGATGAAGTTTTTACGAAAGTGTGGCACTTAATCTGTCTTGTTTTGAGTAATAAATTTATTTATTGCTATTCACATATTTTATGGCTGTATTCTTGTTCTGGACTGCTTACTTGTGCTTGGTGATATTAAGGGACATATTCCAAAATATTTGCTCTCAGTGTAAGTGACTTACTTCAGTGTAAGGCCTATCTATAAATAGGCCTGTACTGGGGGGCCAGATTCCAAAACACCTGCTCTTAGCTGGCTCTCAGGCATCACTTACACTGACAATTGGTCCCTAAGGGTAATAATTTTGCATCTTTTCATAAGTGCAATCACCTAGAGGCCTAAAAGAGAGGACCACTATGGGGAGTTGAAAATGAGGTACCTAGAGCCACCATTTACACTCTGTCCAGTTTAGTGGGAGTAATGTGCATACAGAAATCATAATGTATGCATCCATTCTTCAACCACTGGACATCCTTGCTACCATATTAAAAGACTAGCTTAAAGGCTACTGATCTTCACCAGAAATTGCACAGGATGTAATACTGGTAGCTAATCAATTCACCTTCCCTGTCACGAATGACCCTAACAACAGGTGAAACTGGCAAACACCCTGTCTCTACACTATTCAGCTGATATGCTTGTATATTTATACATCTAAGTGAAAAGATGTCTATCAAAGTGTTTTTTTTAAAGGGTTAAGGTCTGAGCAAGGAAGAGGTTATAGAGTCCTGTTAGCATGCTATCAGCTTTGCTTAAGTCTTCTAATTAAGTTATTGTAGGCTGCTAGGCTTCTACTACATAACTACATATGCAGCTTATCTAAGGCTAATCCAGTTTTAAGGAATTTCAGTTGCTGTATTTTAGAATTATGGCTTTCCTTAAATCTTATATATTCTTTTTAATAAGGTAAATACAGGTCATCCAGTTCTGCAGTTGATGTAATTCACAGTTCACTTACAGAAGCTAGCAGCTTTCAATCTTTGATGTCCCTGATGGTGTACCTCTACCATTTTCCACAAGGTGGTAGCAGAATAATGTCATTTCACTGGATTTTAACACCTCAAAAAAAGGGTTTTTAAGAAATGAAGGTGTGCCATCTAAAAGAAATATAATCATCGTAGTCTAGCTAGTAAAGAGTCATGCTTGCTACATGATAAGACGAGGATTTCACAATATGAGCTTTTTCTGTTAATCTGCAATTTTTATCAGATGGAGCAGTATGTGAATTAAGGAGAGGTTAATTGGTGACCCCCCCCTCCCAAAATTCCATTAAGGAAGTGCTGTTTTACAGAAACATTCAAATGTTTAAACATTTAAAAAGAGTTAAGGAATTATGTCTATCTTCCATGATTGCTGGACTTCCTCCTTTAAAATACTTACTACATTTATTTGACAATAAGTGCTTTTTTATATTGAAACAAAAGTAAAATAAAATAAATAAAATAAGGTGATATGGAGAGAGAGAGTCTATCCCAGCAAACAGCAGACATAAGATAGATAACCAATCCTGGATGAAATCTCTCTCCATTTCAGGACTGTCTCTGTCTGCCACACATATATGCAGGTGCGCACACATGCACACACACACACACACACACACACACACACACACACACACACACACACACACTTACATGCACTCATATATACAGGCACGCAGACTCACACACATACACATGCACAACCACAAACACACATACACACCTATTGGCAGTTTAAGACTACAAATTCACCTATCAGCATATCATTCAATATGAAAGGAAACCAAATCCCTGATGAAAACTCACTTGTACATAAAGAGGACAAGCAGAATCCACAGTGAAGGTGCCCCAGTCTGGAACCAAGCTGGAGAACTAGGAACTATAAGGCAGTGTTACTTTACAGTTTAGCATCTGTATCCTCCTTAACTACATGGAGGCAGACATTTTTGAAAGCTATCAGCTACATGTGTAAAAAATCATTCACATTGCTAGCAGTTTCTAGAGAATCCCTAAAAGGGCTTGTGAATCAAAAAAGATATATTGAATTTGTGCAATTATACAGCTGGCCTGCTCTATACTCTGATTTATGCTTGAAAAAAATCTAGAAAAACAGAAGTCAGTGGCCCTATTGGTAGCACACACCTTTGCTGCTGGAAGATGTGAAGTATATGGGTTCTGCTCCCACTCTAGGTAACAATATTAACTTTATGAGAAATAGGAAATTTACCTGGCACCCATGTCCCTTATGGACAGGAGGCTTGCAAATGCCTGACTTTTAATGTGCTAATTAGATACAGGACATCATTATTCTCTCCGAAAAACTTGGCCAGGATTAGAAAGACCCCCTCCATTGCGGGTTGTTAGCCTAATTACAATTTATGAGTCTATAAATCTGTAAGAGTGGTTAACCTTCTGATGTCAAATAGGAAGTGAGTTTTCCAACAAAGTGCTAAATCCTTGAATGCATCTTGAAATATGAGAACATATGCTTTGGACTTGACTACATAGTCCACTGATAGTTGTACCAATGATTTTCTCAGGTCGTGTAATAATGCAAAGAAATAAAATATACTAAATAAATAAAGAACTTTAAAACAGGGTGAAACTATTAGAAGTGGTAATAGAAATATAATCTCTTGATGAAGTTGTAGCAGGAATGAAAATAGATCGATATAGGATATCATTTTAGTAACTAATTTTTTAGTAAAAAAAAAAAAAGAAAAACAGAGAACATTGCAAAGGATGTAATACTGGTTTATCAGTCATCTTCCAAGTTGAAAGGGAAATAAGAATTCCAGGTAGTCAAGGGAAGTTTTTTCCAGAAAACAAAACAACTTCTTTCCTTCTGATTTGAAAAGAGCTTCCTCACCAAGGTGTGTTGAAAGTTTTTGTAGGGAATTTAGACTGAATAGCAACATGTACAACCGCATGTGCAGTGACAGGATATAGTTAATTTAAATGTGAACAGATTATAGAAATCCTAGGCAGTCTGAGGTATTTAATCAGAAAACCAAATGGCTTTTGTCCTATTCCTTGGAAAAGTTCACCCTCACCAACTTCTGCTTAAGGTTTATGTAGGGAAATCAAAGTGAGTAATGCATGTCATCAGCTATGTGAAGTTACTGGAGACAACTGCTTCTGCTGTTTATCCCACACGTATAAATGTGTTATAAATGTGTTAAGACATGCAACAGAAGTTTTCCTGTAGAATATCCCCACTCTGTACTTCTATCATGTAGTGTGACAAGTTATGCTTGCAAACACATTTAGTTTAGAGACATATCTATCCACATTCAGTGACACTACTAAGGTTTAATGCTGATCATTTCTGAATATCACCCATTGTGTTCCAATGTTGTAAGCTTTTAAAATTATGTAAATAATAGGTATAAGACTGTAAATAGCACTGCCATTTTACATAATAAGATATGTGACATTGTGCATTAGGCAGAGAGGATTTCTGCATCGGTCATGAATAGAGCCAATTATGCAATGCACAAGAAAAGGTCTACAGCTCCACCTAGCAGATAGATTTAGGTGCATAGGTAAATGCTAGGCTATCAGCGTGGAGACTATTAATTGCCTAGCCAATGATCTGAGGTTAGAATTAAATCCTGTACCTGTGAGGTAAAGACCTTAACCACTATACCAAACCCTCCTGACCTTTTATACTAGGGCATTGAGTACCTGGCACATTGATCCTGGATAGTGTGCAGCAGTCTTATTCTTATTTCACTTACCAGGTGAGGTGGGGGTGATCCCCACCGGGGCTCTCACTTCTGGCTCCATGTGCCCGGGCATCCAGGTGTGACCTGTTCTAGGGACAGTATCAGGTGGAGAGTTTGACTGGGGCAATATACCTGTCAAAGTGTAAAGCAGGTATCCTAAGGTGAGCTCCTCAGGGAAGGCATAAACCTCCCATGGAGCAGAAGGGCAAAAGCTCACTTGATCTTGATTTTCAGTATGAATACAAACTGAAAGTGGGGTCTCATGATCCTTCTAATTAAAAACTATGCCTGAGGAAACTTTGGCATCATCCAAGAACGGCATCTAGAGAGAGAAGAAAGCATTTGGTAGCACCTATGTACTGTACAGCCCAGAAGGGACATTATGTAACAAGCTGTCCCTTGCATATAATGGACACTGAAACTTTGAAAGAAAAAGGGCATTTTGCATGTGTCTTTCCCTCATTGCAAAATATTGCTTCATTTGGTGCACTGGTTTGCAAGAAAAGAGTCTGCACCATTGACATGTATTTCACTTCAGAATAAAACTGTGCAATTTTATAAAAATGTAAACTTTACTGCATTAATATTCCATATTAATGGATTGCAGTGGGTCTTTATGTCAAAAACCTTGACTTTCCTTTTGCTCCTTGCACAAAGTCATACCATTTTGAGCCAACGTACCCTACCTGAACCATTCCTAATTGTTTGCATCTATGGTATGTGTTAAGTTGCTATTGAGTGATGTGCACCTATATTGTACCTGCCTAAACACCAAGATGACTACAGCTGAGTATCTTTTCAAACCATAGATATTGTTGCTGAGGATATGGTGTCCAGTGCTAAAGCTATGTCAGTGCCAAAGAAAGTTACATTACTGAAACAACTGGCCAGTGAGAAAGATATCAATGCACACATTGTAACCTCCAAATGATAATACATACTAGGGAATAAAACCAGAGTGATGTCACTAGGACTCTCTTAGCTCAGCTTACCGTTGTGTCTTTAAACACCTTCATGGACATGGAAGGGAGTGATTAACAGCACTATGACAAAATAATGTGAAAAATGCCTATTCATACTTTACATCTCCTTATTACCCCATCTTCACTTACTTGCCATCAATTAGTCTCCCCCATGGCTTTTTCTCTTAATATACCATAAGCCTGATTTTCTCTCACTTCATATTGCAATTCCTGTTTGTATTATACTAACTTACCATTAATTTCTCTATAAATGGGCTAAAATTTCTCTGTTAAATCATTGTCATATAACTTGCATCTACTCTTAACCAATGATTTCATATTATGTGTAACTTAAATTGTATTTGCTTTTGTATTATTTTAAAGACTGTAAAATTATTACTGTTAAAATGTTTTGCAGTACTTTGGAGCTTTTCTCCCTGGGCATCTGCTGAAAATGGGCTCCCACCCAGTCAGACTTTCCTGGTAATCAAATGTCAATAAATAAATAAAAATAAATAAAGGAGACTCTGTTACTTCAAAATGATATTTCATCTGAGACATAAGTTCTAAAGTGCCATTTCTGAATATTTTTCCTCATAAAATAATATTGCAGTTATGTGAGCTAAAACATGTTCTTAGACTGTGGTTAGATCCTGATGGGCAGTATAGTAAAATGACAGTAATATAACTCATTAATATGTTTAAAAGGGTTTTGTCAGATTCTTTGCAGATATGGATATTTCAAAGAAGTCTTAATGATCCTGAAAATTTTGTTATATTGGTAAAGAAATTATTATGCAATAATGTTTAGAAGTGAGCAGCATAAACCTATGGTAAACCATGTGTCAAATTCTGGTAATAAACAGAAAGTATTAACCGTATAAAGCTCGCTTTATATTCTGGTAACAAATAGAAAGTATAATGTGTTGAGATACTATGTTTTAAATGTGAGAGAATGGGGCACAGCTAGATTTTGTGCCAATAATAGTAATGCTGGTATATGTCTGAAAAATAGAATTAATGATAAGCATGCTGTTAATGATGTAATGTTTATGAACTGTGATGAACTGACTGCAAAAGTTATAGGGTCTGCCTTCTCCTATTGTGCTACATCAAATTTGATTTAATGCAATGAATTAACTAATGTTAGGGTGAAGAAGAGACTACTACATTCAGGCAACAGGGTCACAAATATAAGGGCACCATACATGCTTAAAAAGAAAACTCTTATTAAACAAGAAGTTGAAGTAGTCTGTATTCAGAGGTAGAAAATTGTATCCAATTACTCATTTAGAAATACAAACTGCATTTGGAAATATATTTAACTCCATTGCTATAGTTCCCAGTTTGTGTTTTTACTAATGTATTCTCTCCCTGTGCAGGTTGCTTTCATTCTTGAGCCCCAAGTGATACATCACTGCAGTTGTATAGCTCCCATTCTGCAGAGATAGCCTTATCACTGGTTTACAGTGGTGTACCTTCACTTTTAGTTAACAATTGGGAAACTCTGCCTGAAACTATATGTTTACCTTTGTTGGGTCAGATATGCATAATAACTGGGATGAGCAGGTCCAGACTGACTGTCTCCCACTAACATGGAGAGTATGACTCAGCCTGCAGGCCCCACTTTTGATATTCTAACACTGTTTGGCTCTATTTTAGTTTAACCGCCTTCCCTCATACCTGATTTTACTATGTACATTCTGACCAATACAATACCCCTCTCCCTCTGCTAGCTTTAACTGCTATTGTCCTTTCCCCTCTGGATGCATGGCTTGGATGTGGGTCTCCCTACTAGTCGCTACTATTTCGGTAGCTATATTATTTAGTTATATGTTTAAACTGTGTTAAATACCTGTGCTACTGTATTTACATATTTTACAGTAGAGGTGCATAGCCAGTGATCTTTATTTAGGTCATTGCTCAGTGCAAAGTATCTCAAATTTTGCATATTAAACTGCACTATTGCCATCTGTTTTAATGTGCTGATTTCCTTTATATTTATTTTTGTTCTGTAGTTGATTGTTTTGCAACATTGTGTGCTAATTTGTAAGAGTCAGATTTTGACAGTAATGTTCAGTTTTAACTGAATGCATATTACATTAAACAACTCTTGATGTTATCTGCTCTCCTTCTATATTATTGAACTGTTTCTCGAACTTTGCATGAGTTGGAGTGCATTTTATTAGAGATGTGTTGTAAAGACTGATTGTTCCTGTTAGCCTGATTTCCTCTCTAGAGCTTTATCTCTTTTACTTTCTAGCAACATAGCACACTGTTGTCTGCTCCCCTCCTTCTTTCTAATACATTCTCCCTTATTTTCCCCACACTAATACTCATATATCCTCCCATCTTATTACCACACTAATTGTCCAAATGAATATATATTTTTCCATCTGGTTGGTCTATTTACCTGCCATCAGTATGCTACTTTATGTTCACCTCCTTTAATTTCCTGGTCTTTTTTCTCTTCTCTAAACAGAATTAGAACATATGTTTGGAACAGGGATTCATAATCAAGACAGCATAATAAAAATAAAACTTTTGTTATTCTTATAATATGTGCCATCCATAATACCACTAAATAGGTAGAACTCAAGCACAGTGGAGATGCTGCTTTAAAATCTGACATGCCCCTATCAGTGAAGGAAAAAGTTATACACAACAGTATTCAGAGTAATCTGCAATTTACCCCTAGCTGCCTCTTCGTTGAACTAAATACTTTAGATAATGACAGTAACTGTTGTTTTTATAACTTAATTCACAGAGTTCAAGTATTAAGAAGACTGCCAAATCCATGGCTACATGTACAGAGGGCATACCTTACTTACTTATGTTTTTATTGCTGTAGTCTCCCCATGCTGGCTGTTTACATGTTTAAGCATTATTGAGTACCCAGCTATACATCATTGCCAGCGTACTGCTCCCACTCTGCAAAGTTAGCCTTATCACTAATTTACAGTGGTAAAGGTCCCATTTAGTTTCTGTCTTTATCAAGATTGGAAAAGCTCTGCCTCAGGCCATTTCTTTACCTTTATTTATCAGTAACTTAATGATCTCTCCATGTCTGTACAAAGTAGTTTAATAGAAAACAACCACAATACCCCTGGGCATTCCCATACTGGAAGATATACTCTTCTGGGTATCTAATATCATTTCATATGAAACCAGCATACTAGATGACCATAAAATAGACTGGCAAAATCTAATCAGGCTGAGCCTAAAATTGGTCAATATTGATCACTGCACTACCCCAGTAAACAAATATAAATAAATAAATAAATAAATAAATAAATAAACCTCTAATTGCCCATCCTCCAGAATAAACTTTTTTGGGTCCACATAGCTCATTCAGTGCCCTACTAGATACAACAAGTCATATGATAAAGGTACCATTTTTGACTAGATCTTGGTTTCTTACACCAGTAAATATTTGGCAGACGGTGTACTTCCTGATGTTCTAAGAGATCATCTCCCAGAATATGCCCTTAGAAGTATAGCCCCAATTTGCTAAATCACATCAATATAAAATGACATGCAATTTGTTAAAATTCAACCAACAGATATTTATCAACACATTAAAAAACATTGGCTGGACTATACTAAAAACTCTCCTTTTAAATTATGTTACTTACTTCAGCACCTTATTCTAAACCCAGATAGTCAAGTGGAGAGGTTTGCTCCTCTTGTTAATAGAAGAATAAAAACTAACCTCTATCCGCTTTCAGAACAGACTAAGAACCTCGTGCACAGTGCAGACAGCGCATGCAAAGACTGGCAAAATAATTCTGCAACTAATAACCTTCAAGTCTTTAGGCAGTTCTGTAACAAGTCAAAAAAGTTAACCTTGACAAAAAACAATACTACATGCCTTCAAACTTAACCACAAATACAATCAAAAAAAATTCTAGTCTTCATTCAATTCCCTGCTAAACTCAGGTACAAGAAATCCCAGTAATACCCCACTGCAAACTGCAACACATTAAAATACTTACTTCATTAAAAGCATTGCCTTCTTATCCAAAAAACACATACACTGCTCCCTTTCATTCATATGTATATATACATATCATTCATATCTATATATACATATCTATATATACATACATACATATATATATATATTAGACGGTGCAGTGGTGCAGTGGTAGCGTTGTCGCCTCACAGCAAGAGGTTCTCCTGTTCGATTCTCAGCTAGGGTGCTTTATGTGTGGAGTCTGCATGTCCTCCCTGCATTTGTGTGGGTTTCCTCCGGGTGGTCCAGTTTCCTCCCACATTACAAAGACATGCGTCTGGAGCATTTCTCCCTGGGCCTCCGCTGAAAATTGGCTTCATTCAAAGTCGACTTTCCTGGTTAACAAAATTTTAAATAAATCTAAACCAGTCTAGCAGTACTACTCACACTCCTTCACTCTAACTCCAGTACCCACTAATGTAATAAAAAATATTTCTTAAACTGAAACCATGCTCCACCTCTGCCAGCAACCTACCACCAGAATACTTAAGGCTATCTACTAACCCCATAGCTTGCCCAGTAAGCATCCTAATCAATAGATCTATACAGTCTTGGGGAGTACCTTCACAAGGTGGGCTCTGTTTTTTTACAAAATCTCACCAAGACAATACTGATATATGGACTGTATTTTATATAACATATATCACAGACAGAAGTAGGTTAAAAAATAAAAAGACAGCTGCATGTACAAGTCCCAGGATAAAAAAGTGCCCAGTTCTGGTATGTTCACTGCTGCCAGGAATGGGAAAAAAATGACAGTTTAGAATCCTCAAGACATGGAAACATTCTTACATTGGGGTTAGGCCACTATCAGGGGAAGTATGACCCCCCCCCCCATTGTAGAAGGAAATAGAAGTCTGCAAAAAACACAAAAACTGACATGCCAAAAAAAGAGCCATAAAGGTGATAGAGTAGACTATTGAGGAAAAGATGGAAATTATGTATTGTTACTATTATGCAAGAAGCCCAAACTGTCCAGACAGAAGATATTCAAAAAGATTAAGAGAGAAATTAGAGGAAGTAAAAATACTTGCACAAGAAAAACTGTCAACAGCTTCAAATGCAAATTTGTGTTCATGAATATATTATATAGACCAAGAACCTTGGGCCATTTAGAAAAAGAAGCAACTGAAGAATTGTGAAATATAAAGAATAAAACCTAGAAAGTTTTGAATGCTATAAATAAGAAACAAGGGCATGAGAAAGAAAGAGGGATCTGATATGGTGCAGTATATGCAAAGCAGAAAGCCAAACTAACCAACACAAAAAAGCAGCTTGAAACATATTTAAAGAGAAATACATGCAAAGTTACCCAGAAATGGCAAATTTCCCAATACAAACAATAAGATCACAAAGGGGATTGTAGAACAGAAGATTAGTAAATTAGAAGTTAAACAAATAGAAGCCGAAGTTATGGAATACCTGCAAAGTGACGGATTTAGTGTCAAAAGTCTAATATAGGTTATGTCACACCATGATGGAACAATGAGTCCCCAAAGTAAGGAGAAACAGGTGGAGTGGGAGACATTTGGAGAAGAGATATGAACATGGAAAAGAGCAAGGGGGAATTCAATAAAGCCTACACAGAGTGATTTTCCATGTAGGCATAGTGGCAGAGCCCCAACACGGAAACCGGCCAGCAAGCGATCCAATAAAGAGAGCAGAGGGGCGTGCATGAGCAAGAGGACATGGAAGTGTCCATGGAATGTAAATCACCTCATAAGCTGGTGAAATCCAAGTAAATGAGGGTGATTTGTGATCCAATAAGTGGAAAGACACTCATGTAGGTGTTGGGTCTATATTAGATTCTCGAAAGCCATCAGTGTCAAATCTGACATTATCGACATGACAATAGTGAATGCTGAAAATCTCGAATGCGTAAATGGAAATCTCCGTAAGGGGAGATTTCCATTTACTGCAATGTAGTGTAGTCTCGGAGTTGGTATATTTAAGTAGCAGGGGTGTGGGGAGTGCAGCTTAAACCCATTAGGCTACTTTTTTTCTTTTTTGGGGGTTCTTTTTATAAGGACGACATTTGAAGACATCAACCATATGGTGTCGACCATATGGTGTTCAATGTTTTCAACCATCGATCTTATAATATAGACCCATAGGTGTCATGTTAGTGTCAGAAATGTACATGCAAAAATATGTGTACCGAAATGTAAATTTTAAATAGGGGCTGTAAAAGCCCCAAAAGAAGGTTGGATTCTGCACTAAAGACATGCAAATGGCCAAAGCTATGGCCAGTGTATCCAAAATGCAATGCACATCAATAAAAATATAAATTTTTTAAATACATATATTACATTTGCGCAGTGCACAGCAATGTGCAAACATGCCATCATGCAAAAAAAAATTTAAATGTTGAAAAAATGAAAATAAAACATTTGCAAAACTAATGCATTATAGTGTCCTGTATGCAGAGTGTACAATGGTAGGTTGCAGTGGTTGCTAAGGAGGCAGGCCCTAGAGTAGTGAAGTATCCAGGATATATGCAAGCAGGTGTATGCAAATGAGCTGTGGTTACTGAATAGCAAAAGGGGCCACTGTGTCTGCAGATACAACCCATACTAGGGCTAAACCATGTAGATAGTAGTAGAACAGGTAGCTGACATCAAAAGGGGTGTGTCACACTGTATCTAAGTGGATTGGAGCTCAGCGGCACCTGTTTGCACTCAGCTAAGCACAGCTAAGTGGGAGGAGTGCCCGATGTTGCTGAGCTATGTTTAGCCCCACGGCACGTGTTTCAGCTAGTTTAAGAAAAGCTGAGCATGCCCATGCATGGGGGAGTGTCCATACTGCTGAGCATTATTTATACTAGTGCAACAGGTTTGCTCTCCATGCCTCATTGCTTAGCAGTGAAAGATTAAAAATCAATAAATAAATAAATAAATAAAAAGGAAATAGCTAGGAGAAGACAATCATGTAGAAATGATGATAAGCCTTGTTCAACAGACACTGGCCCATTCAAACCCCCATTGATATACCTGTCAGGCGGAATGCATCACAGTGAACCAATCACACTGGCTGCATCTGCAGTACACCACTATAAAGTATGCATACACCCTTCAGTCTGATTTTTCCCACATACTCTGCACTATTGGATTACACACTTGGGAATTTTAACTGACAAAATGATAGGGTTTGCTGATGCTCTGCTACATCTGTATGTGCTAGAGGCTGAGGTCAGTGCTGAAGTTGATGCAGACAATAGGCCCAGGCTGAGAAGGAGAAGAGTGTTCAGGCCCAGGATAACCTTCCAGGGGCTACATGAGCTGGACATTGCCGAGTGCTACAGGATGGACAGGGACATACTAGAAGAACTCACACAGCTCTGCTGCCCTCAACTCAGACCCAGAGCAAACAGAAGAGAACCCATCCCAGTGCAAACAAAGGTATGTGTAGCTCTTAGAATATTAGATACAGGCACTTTTCAAAGACCAACTGGGGACATAATGGGGGTCTCACAGGGATCTGCATCCAGGATACTCCACCAATTCCTGGATGCCATGCAAGCACATGCCAGTGAGCACAATTATTTCCTGTGCACCCCTGAGGAGAGGGTCAGCAATATGCATCTCTTCCACCATGTAACACACTACCTTGAGGTACTGGGTGCCATAGACTGCACTCATGTGCACATCAAAGCACCACCTAGTGAAGAGGGTAGAGTCTACAACAACTGCAAGGGGTATCACTCCATCAACTGCCAGGTCATTTACAGTGTCCAGGGCATTATCATGAATGTGTGTGCTGCCAGCCCTGGCAATTATCACAACTCCCACATCTGGCATGCATCACAGCTGTACCAGACATTTGCCAGTGGAGACATCCCATGCAGCCATCTACTGGGGGATGCTGGCTATGCACTGGAACCATGGATGATGACACCCATCAGAAATGCGCACACATCTACCAAAGAACAACATGATGAGGCACACACATCAACTAGGAACATCATAGAGTGTGTGCTTTGGCTTCTCAAGTCATGGTTCCGCTGCCTTGATATACCTGGTGAATCCCTGCAGTACTGTCCAGCCACATGTGCACACATGTTCACAGTATGTGCCATGCTATGCCATATGATCCTGAAGAGACAGCTGTGGCAGAAACATCACAGGGAAGGGACACACAGCCCTCCACCAGTGCCAACGTCCCCACAGCCATAAGGGGACTTGGAGGAGGAACCCCCTGAGCCTGTCCCTGTAGTCAGATGTAGGTGTGCCCAGTATGCCCTGGCCTTGGCAATGAGGCAATGCATAGCACATGCACTGATATCCTAGGGAACTAAGGACTGATACCTCACTGCAACTCACATACATACTAAAAAGAATGTCAGCCACAACACACAACCCGTACCTTAACATGTATTGGCTGTGTACTGCATGCATCCGACAGAGTCAGCCCTGAAGCACTGTTATATCAACTTCTGCAGGCACAAGATAAGTCACTTTTCCTTACAACAAATATATGGTGTACTACACTATGGTAGCATAGGTATGAACCTGCCACATGTATGCAAGGGAATAGAGTGGGCTACCGGAACAGCTGCAGACAACTGACAGCTATATGGGACAACAGGAACTCTCTGCCCAATACTTGACACCCCATAATAAGCAGTAGACCCCAAGCCAGCAAAACCCACTGCAACATGCAAGGGAATTAGAAACAGAGGGGTCATAGGATAGATGCTTGACTGTCAATGCTAGAGTCACTTACCCTCAATGCACACATGTTCCCATACAACTGCAGTAACATTATGTTTGCAAGGTAATAGCAGCAGACCACACAATCCCAGGGCTGTCGCAGTCAACCTGGTGATATGTTCCATTTCCACAATATGCAGGGGTCGATGTGCTATGTATGTCTGTGGTTGACAGTGTCAGGAATTAAATGGCACTGTTTGGTGGCTGTTAGTGGGCTAAGTACATTATCATGGTTGATGGTGTTCATGGTTTGAGACTGGCTCTGCCAATGCATATGAGCTATACCTATGGTAGGAGTTCTACAGACTGTCCATATGTCACTATTTGTTACTGTAAGAAAGCTGGACAAAGCCAGAGATAATGGAGAGACAGTGGGTCACAGATAGCTTTGAGTTACCTACATGGTGACTAGTAGAACAGCAGGTTGTAACAAGTCAGAGTAGCAACAGGATGTCAAGGCCATCATGTAACTGTGTCAGTACTTACAAAAAGTCATTGGGCACCATCATACCCCTCCAATGTACAGAGTGTAACAGAATGTCCACATTTTTGCCTCATATTTATGATCCGTTTCTCATAACATTGCATTTTTCTGGCAAACTAGTGGCAAATCAATAAAGGTTGATGTGAGAAAATAATGACAGACAGTTGAGATGCATACCTCATACCCATCAGAACATTCATGCTAATACAAAACCTGTTATTCTACCAACTGTCTAAGTTTGTAAGTGCAGTATTAAAAACTTATCACTATGTTTGTGTCTGTGTCTGTATCCCACTTTTATATATAGCTTTGTCCAGATTTCTGGCTCAAAGAAGTTGAGAGGTATGGGCACCATGTAGCCATGTAATAACAGTACAACACAAACCACCTGAGGACCAGAGCAGACATATGGGGCACAAGGCTGGACATCCTCATAAAACAGGTACAGTCAGAGGTGTGAAGTCTGTAACCCTGTGTGTAGTGTTACATCACATCCCTCAGTCACAGCATACTTTTAACTACATAGAGCAGCAACTGTGGAGAAAGCCAGGAACTGGTGCAGGGCAGGACATCGGCCCACATATAAGAAGAAGGAGGAACTACTGGCCAGACAAATGTAGAAAGTGCAGAATAGAACAGTTTGTGCAGTAGCATGGGTTCCCGGCAGTGTATGGAGTCAGTAACCCAAATGTCTGTCAGTGGTTCCTCATGTCAATCTATAATGATCTGCCACTGATGTACCAGGAAATCACAGTGCTATGTACAATGTACCAGATATATGATGCAAAACCCTGTTCAGTCTAATGCACTCAATACACACCCTAGATATGAGACAGATATTATGGAAAGCACACAGCCAGGAAATCCCTCGGGCATCATATCAGGGAGGTGCTGGACTGTGTAATCAGGTGCAGCAGCCTATTGGCTGTAGCACACAAAATTTAGGATTGGAGTACAGCTAGGTCTGACCTGGAGTCCCCTTGTAAGTACTGAGGGTCACAGTGGACATGCTCCTACACTTAGCTAATGTCAGCCCATGTCTGAAGCCACATCTGACTATAGAACTGAGATGTCCATATATTTCTGTGCATACAGATAGCTATGTATACCTAACTGTCTCTCCCTATTCCCATCAGACATGATTGCCCTTATTTATCAGTATGTGGCACATATAAGATATATATGTATCAGTAGAGTTTCATATATATATATATATATATATATATATATATATATATATATATATCATATCATATCATATAGAGAGACAGAGATAGGGGGAGAGAGGGAGAGAGAGAGAAAGAGAGATAGCGAGACAGAGAGAGAGAGAGAGAGAGAGAGAGAGAGAGGCAGAAAGGCATACAGTGATGTATTGTTGCAGCCACTTATACCCCAATTGTAACTAGTGGTGCATGCCATAAGTACAGTGAGCTGTAGTGTGTAACAGTAGGTAGGGGTACTAATCTCACATCAGCCACTTTCTGTGTGTGTTTGTATAGATATTCCACATACAACAGTATACACATTCCCGACAGGCCTATATCTGTGCAATGGTACTCATTTTATAGCCCTATGACCAGTGGCCTCCACAACAGTGGCCTCCCTGTCAACAGTTGCTGATTTCATCCACCCCAACAGCAGTAGAAGACACTCTCCAAACACATAAGCTCTGTGATGCATGAGATAAGTGGGTAGCACTACAGTATATACATCTAGGCAGGGAGTCTGTCTAATCCCAGCAATGGCAAGTCAGTGAGTGTGTATGTGTGTGTGTGTGTGTGTGTGTGTGTGTGTGTGTGTGTGTGTGTGTGTGTGTGTGTGTGTGTCTGTGTGTTTAAGTATATCCACTTGCAGCGCTGTGATTGGCTTGCCTATGTGTGTGCAATGCCAATACCTTTTAAGGCCTGTGTCTATCTACTAACCCTCTATTGGCTTACTTTACAGGGCCTGCTTATGTCATCCACCTCAGAAGCACAGTTACACATGCACCAGGCACATAAGCTCTGTGGCTCATGTGATAAGTATGCAGCACTATAGTACATACAACTAGATAGGTAGGGGTTCTAATCCCAGCAACACAGAGAGAGAGAGAGAGAGAGAGAGAGAGTGAGTGAGTGAGTGAGTGAGTGAGTGAGTGAGTGAGTGAGTGAGTGAGTGAGTGAGTGTGTGTGTGTGTGTGTGTGTGTGTGTGTGTAAGTATATCCCCTTGCAGCAGTGTGTATGTCTTGCCTATTTGTGTGCAATGCCAATGCATTTTAAGTCCTGTGCGCTACCTGTTAACCCCCTCATTGGCTTACTTTGTAGGGCCTGCTGATGTTATCCACCTTAGAAACACAGTTAGACACTCTTTAAACAGAATAGCTCTGTGGTGCATGCAAAAAGTATGTAGTACTGCAGTGTATATAACTAGATAGGTAGAGTTTCTAATCTCAAACTGGCAACTCTGTGAGTGTACGTGTATGTGTATGCATATCTCCTTGCAGCAGCATGGCTGTTTTTCGTGTGTGTGCAGCAGTTATACCATTTTATGGGCCTTTGCAAACATGTTAACCCCCCCCCCCATTGGCAACCTATTCAGGACCTACTGAAGTCTTCCACCTTAGAAGCACAGCTAGACACTCTCTAACCATAATGTCTCCATGGTGCATGCAATAATTATGTAATGCTATAGTGTATATAAAGAGACAGGTAGGGGTCCTAATCTCAAAACTGGCAACTCGATGAGTGTATGCATGCATGTATGTATATCCCCTTGCAGCAGTGTGGCTGTTTTTCCTGTGTGTCTAACAGTTATACCATTTTAAGGGCCTGTGCAAACCTGTTAACCCTCCCAGTGGCAATCCTTACAGTGCCTGCAGATGTCATCCACCTGAATAGTAGTGGCAGACAATGCAAACACATATAACTGTGGTGCATGCGATATGTATGTAGTGCTATACTATGTATAACTAGACAGGTAGGAGTTCTACTCTCAAAAAGAACAGTTCATGAGTGTGTGTATGTACCCATATATCCCCTAGCAGCAGTGTGAGTGTGTTAGAGCCAACACTTATCCCACCATGCATGTTGCAGTCTATGTTTGACCAGGTGTATCCTGTGAAAACAACTAAAACAATACATATTGTCATCCACCTTTGGCCCATAAAATGGTATAACTGATGCACACACATGAAAGACAGCCATGCTGCTGCAAGGAGATATGCATACACATACACATACACTCACATAGTTGCCAGTTTGAGATTAGAAACTCTACCTATCTAGTTATATACACTACAGTACTACATACTTATTGCATGCACCACAGAGCTATTCTGTTTAAAGAGTGTCTAACTGTGTTTCTAAGGTGGATGACATCTGCAACAAATGGAAAGGCCATGGTAATACCCACAAAGGGAGGGTGGCCTAATGGTTAAGGTGTTTGCCTTACAAACACAAGGTGCAGGGTTTGAGACTCACAAGGGATAATTGGCTAGGTTTAAAGTGGCACACAAGGGCAGTTAGCTTAGTACTAATCTATGAATCTATCTATGAATCTATATGTCCTGTGAGTGTAGAACAACAAACACCCTACATTTGTGTAATAGTTGCATAAAGCAGTAATTTTATATTAGAAACACCTTAATGTTACGAGAAATAGCATAATCTGGGCAAATGTTACAAAAATACGCTGTCATATTGGCAAAAAAAGAAAAGTCCTATCCTTTGCACTTGCCATGGGTATGGTTTGCCTTAGCCACTCTCATGATACTACAAGAAGTGTCCCATGTTGAACATTTGATAAGGTGGCAGCCCTAATCTGTCTTGCCTATGTGTATGCAATATATATACATGTTGAGACCCTGTGAGTAGCTGCTGCCCTTAAATAACCCACGTGTATCTAGGCATGAATGCTAACCACCACCACCCACATTTGTAGGTACTGACCAAGGCTGTGGCAACTGTAAGTTGTGTGCTGTCTGTCATTGACCCACCAAATGATGTTAGCACACTGCAGCAGGGTCTTACATCAAGTACGGACTGGTGTCAAGGTCCTGGCCTCAAGCTAAATGCAGAAAACTGTACCATCATACCATTCAGCAAGGACACAGCCCCTCTGTTTGCCACAGCAATGGAAACCCCCTAAACACACAACCTATGTTGAGAGACCTGAGTACTCAGGTTGATAATGTTGCATTCGGCCATCATGTAGTGGCAGTGATCAGAAGAGCCTTCTACGTGGTTCACCTCATAGGTAAAAGTATTCCATCCAGACAAAAAGGTGATCATTACCTCTGTATAGTCTAGAGTCGGTACACCAATAATTTACTCCAGCACCCTGTTTTGTATGTACCTATCCAGACATCTGCACCAAATGGAAAGGCCATGGTAATACCCACAAAGGTAATCCATATCCTCCAACACATATCCCATGCAGACAGGCTTGAATCAGTAGTGCTGCACTCAATATCAGACAGGTTGCCAGAGGTGGGCTGTGTCATGCCTACAGACAATATTGGACCCTGCCCTTCAACAGCTGCTCCATATATGTGAGTCTAACTCCTGGTGCTTTACAAGCATTACAGGCCTGAATCGAATCTGATATGCAACATCAACACAACCTGCTGGAGAGACAGGTTTGTCTCCCAGAGGCTTCCCTGTCTTAGGAATGCACTTCCCATACACGCCAGAGTACCATGCAGACCCTCTTCAAGCGCAATCATGGTGAGTGGATGGGAAACCACAAATCTGCCCAGGGGTCCCAAACGTGTCACTCAATGACAGGGGCAACAGGTGCTGATTGATTATTCTGTTGGGGATAAACTAATGGCTAACCTTGTAAGGGACCCAGGGCCATTACGCTAGTAACCTTCCATGATCCTATGAACCAATGTTCCTACTGAACTCCCAGGTGACATGTATCAAGAGTAGCATGCTGTGTCAGGGGGTATGCATGCAAGATTGTGCTGTCTGCCCCCATTGTGCCTGACACCAAATCAAAGTAACCATGTACATATACAGCCATACCTTGGCAAAGTCACATTTCTGCATTGTCACCATGCCATCCTGAGCCACTGTAATGGCACCAAGTCCCCATGGCATAGACACACAGATACCTGGAAAAGAAACAGAAAAAGGTCTGGGAGGCAACAGTTAATCAGCCATACTAACAGCAAAGCAGCATCATGAAATTTTGATGTGTACTCATGGCACATGCCAGCAGACAGAACCTTACAGGGCATAACACTACTGCACTATAAACTGTCATTAACTGCACTATAGTCACACAGTGCATCAGACACATATTTGCATGTCCCTGCATCGATGTTATAGATGACACAGGTGTGGCACAGGTATCATCACATGCACAGGGTGTGGTGTGGGGTTACCAAAGGCCTAGGCTGTGTCACACAGTTGACATCATGTGTGTGTGTCTGGAAGGGTGCTGGTCAGCTGGGACATGGAGAGGAGCTGCATGTGTCAAGTGGTGACCTGCATGTGACAGTGATGTGTGAGTGTCTGTGCATACACAGTCAAGCCACGTGATAGCCCTACATGAGGGTATGTTGGACAGCTGCGGACCATACATGGCAGAATGTACAGTTCACCATCTCCAGCCATGAACATGGAAAATGGCTCTGCCAGGAGTGGCACTGGCAACAACATACTCAGGGTCAGATGCAGTACTACTTGCTGATGGTGACTGGTGTCTGCTGGGTCCGTGTCCCTCACAGGACCACCCAGGACCACGTACCTATGGCCTGCCATGTTGTGGTGGGGACAGCACCATCCCTTTCATAGTACTGGTGGTACTGTCACTATGGGAGTGTGACAGTGCATGGCCATGTGGCTCTCAGCTGATGTTGTTGCTAACCTATGTCCACGTGTCTGACTCCTTGCTCCCACCACATTTTCAAGCACAGACATTGTATGGTTAAGGAGTGACTATATCTCACCCCATTGTCTGTACACTAGATCAGCGAAATGATGTAAGGCATCACCAGTGCCATGGATAGTGTCATGAATGCCAAGCAGTGATGGACCTATGATCCTGAGCATCCATCTGGTGTTGCATTTAGAACATGCCTGTGCCTCCATAATGGACTGAAACATGCATTAGGTGACACATGATGTGACACCTCGAACAGGTGGTGGATGGGCAGCAGTCCTCCTTCAAGCACCCCTGCCATAGGTTCATAGATTCATACTAGGCTATCTGACCTAGGGCATTTATAAGCCTAGCCAGAGTGTGTTTGGCTTTCGCCACCCATTTTAAATTAATTTTGCTATGCCCTTTTTCGAGGTTAGTATACTGTGCCTCTGTCTAACAGTGACACAGAAGTGATACCCGGGGTAAACCTACGATCTCCCATCCACACATCAAGATTCCTCTTGAAGAGAGTCAATGAGGGACTCTGCCTAACCTAGACTGGGATTTTATTCCAGAGTGAAGGGAGCCTCTGGGTTATGAATCTGTCCCTCCAGCATGTCCTATTTATTTCAGTGCTGAGGTTCAAGTTTCTCAAGCATGTGGCTCAATGGGATTTGGATTTTCTGAGGTGCAGCATGTCCATTAATTCCGGGTTGGACATGGTTTTATATGTCAGGCACAGATCGCCTCTGAGCAGGTGGTATGCCACTGAGTAGAGCTGGAGTTTCTTTAACCCTGGCAGCATATGGCATCTGTTTGAGCCCTTTGATCTTCTTGGTGAGGTACTTTTGGGGTCTTTCCAGTTGCTGCAGGTGTCTGGTAAGGTACATCCCAAAAGGGGCATTGTACTCAATTATGGGCCTGATGAGGGATGAGTAAAGAGGCTCGATGACCTCCCCTGATCTAGATGTGAATCCCTTCATGATTAGGTGTGCTATATAAAATGTTTTTCTAACCACTTTGGCCACGTTGTTGTCAAATGAGATATTGCTATCAACTTGGGTCCCCAGGTCCCTAATTACTTCTTCTGTACTTAATGGATTACCACCTATGTGGTAATTTGTGGGCACTTTATTTTTGCCAAAGGAGATGACTATACACTTTTTGGCGTTTAGCTTGAGGCCATGGCTCTGGCACCAGTTGTCTGTTTCTATGAGGCCCTTTTGGAGGATGCTTGTGTCAGCTGGAGAGTTGATTATGGCGCCCAGTTTGCAGTCATCTGCGAACTTGGTCAGCCACAGTCCTTCCGTGTTGGCCTGTACCTCCGAGAAATATATACTGAACAAGAGAGGTCCCAGGACTGAGCCTTGTGGAATGCCACTTGTAACTGGTTTGGAGTCTGACATGGCTCCAGCAATTCTAACCATGTGGGTTCTGTCCTTGAGCCAGTTTGAAACCCATCTAGTGACATAGGGGGTTATATTTAAGCTGGTGAGCTTATCTACAATGCCCGAGTGGGGTATTGTATCGAAGGCTTTTGTGAGGTCCAGGTAGGCTGTGTGGACCACCTTCCCCTCGTCAATGGCCTTGGTGACTGTTTCAAAGAAATCGACCAGGTTTAAGAGGCAGGATCTGCCCTTAAAAAAGCCAAACTGGGTAGGATCCAGTGTCTGTAGGTCCCCAATATCTTTATTTATGAGGTCCATGATGATCCTTTCCATAGCTTTGCAGACCAAGCTAGTCAGGCTTATGGGGCAATAGTTTCCAAGATCTGCTGAGGCACCACCTTTGTGGAGAGGGACCACTGTTGCTGTACGCCACTCTTTGGGTACATATCCTGTAGTAAGGCTGAGACTGAATAGTAGTTTTATTTTTGGGTTTAGCTCTTCTTGGAGTTCATGTAGGACGCAGCCCAGGACACCGTCTGGTCCCATTGATGCTGTGTTTTTTGCTTTGGAGAGGGTGGCTCTTACCTGAGCATCTGAGATGTTAGGGGGCAGCACTCTGCTGGGATAGATATTTGCCCTTTTGGTGGGGAGGGGGGGGGAGTTTGCACTGAACCTGTCAGCTAGCATGTTGGCAATGTCTGGGGGTTCGGTGTATTTTTTGTCATTTTGGACTAATTCTGAGCATATCTGGGAATTCCCACCCTTGTTCCTAATATAACTAAAGAAAGCCTTGTGATTATCCTTAGTGTCCTGTGCAATTTTTCTCTCGAAGCTGGCCTTAGACAGTTTTATGAGTGCCTGTAGTTTTTTGCTAATACGGATCAGAGATGCCTTCCCTTTTGGGGATTTTGCTCTATCATGTAGTAGCTTCCTCCTTCTATTGTATAGTTTGTTTATGGCTGGGGTCCACCAGACAGGACATCTGCCTTTGGAGGATTGGGTCTTGGTTTTATTTGGGATTGCATGATCCATGCATTCCTGAAGGTGTTCATAGAATGTGTTTATAAAGGATTCTGCAGTCTGGGCCATATTTTCCACAGGCACAGGGGCTTTGAAGGATTCCACCTCAGTTTTGAAGAGTGTGAAATTTGCTTTAGAGAAGTTTTTCACTGTGGTTTTCTGGGCAGGGGGTGGGGTCGGGATGTGAATATCCAGTGAGATTAGTTTATGGTCTGATCTTACCAGTGAGGGATACACTTCTGGTCTGGAGCATAAAGTCCCCATGTTAGTGATGATCAGGTCCAGTATGTTTTCCCCTCTTGTGGGAGTGGTAACAAGTTGTTCCATAGCATTTGAGTTTATAAATTCTAGGAACCTTTGGGCTAGGGTGTTGGAGCTAGAGTAATGCTCCCAGTCTATGTTTGGGTAGTTGAAGTCGCCCAATATAATGGTGTTTGGAGAGACCTTCATATTTTCCAGTGTTCTCAGGAAGGCCGAGTGGGGTTCCTGGGTTTGGGAGGGTAGTCTGTAGCAGGTTATAAACTGGAAGGCAGTTTTACCCACTGTTAGTTGCACATGGTCAATCTGTCTGTGTTGAACCTCATCAGCTGTCTGGCTATGGCTACTGTCTACAGTCACAGATGCCATAGTCACCACACTCTCCCGTTCAATGCCACCACCTTCTGATTGTCCAATATCTGTGGCCACAGGGGACTGAGTATGTGTGGGCATACTGACTGTGTGTGAGAACATTGGGGGAGGAAGTGGGATGTCAACCCATGGGACAGATTTAGCCCCCAGCAACCACATCTGTGCCTCACTATGGCCACCATCATCATCAGAGTCCGATGAGACACTGACATCAGGTTGTAAGGGGGGCAAACTCCAACTACCACAGTCACCTATGAGGAGGAAGACAACATGACTACATTAATTCTTGCACTATTATGTCTACTGATACACACACACACACACACACACACACACACACACACACACACACACACACACACATGCTCACACATGCCCACACACACACACACACACACAGACACACACACACACACACGCACGCGTGCACACATGCGCACACACACACACACACACACACACACACACACACACACACACACACACACACACACACACACACACGTGAGGTTCCACAAATGCATTCTACATATGACACCTTATTACTGATCCCATGCACAACACAGAAGCAGACCACAACAGACACAGACAAGACAGGCCCTTAACAACATGAATTGCAGCTATGTCCAGTTAATGTTGCCAGTACTATACACCTGTGAGATAAGTAACATGTCAATGTATGTGATAGACCTTCAACTAAAACACAGTGCACCTGTTTCTACAAGACTATTGCCCCCTTTATAGCAGACTGCCCAGACCTTCACAAAAATACATGCAAATATGTTACAGCTCCTGCAAATATGCTGCTATGATGCACTGCAATGAACCCCTACACAACTGAACATACAAGTATTGCAATATGGCTAAGCTTCAAATATTTGCCCATGTCAAACTGGCAGCCCTTAACATGCCTTGGGTATAGATGACCAATATCCCAAAAACGAAACAGCATAAAGGAGAAAAGTGCCTAAATTTTCTTTATTGTGGCAAAGTCAATCTACATGTTGCAAACCGGTTTCGACTATATTTTTAGCCTTCTTCAGTGCAAAAGAAAAAATAGTATTAATAGCACATCCTGGTAATTGCTTTTATATCCAAGTCATTTAAAGGTGTATATACCCAAGACCATGTATATACACCCATTTAAAAGTCAAAAAATATAGACTATAAAATTGTCTATATCTGAAAAAAGAATACAGTCAGTTTAGACAAATATCCAAATACATGAAATCATAGGCTGACAAAAACTATTCTATTTCATTTAAACCAGGTTTGAATAAAGCTCCTAACCTGGTGATCCATGAAGATTCCATATTATTTAATCTGTCATGCCAGCCTGCTTTCAGATTTCTATGCATATCAATTTTGTCAATAATAGTGAATTTAAATTGTGCAGTTTGGTGAGTTGTGGTGTGTTTATATAAAGCATTAGAAATTTTATGATTTCTGATGGCGCTGAGATGTTCACTTATCCTGTGTCTCAGTGGTCTTGAAGTTTGGCCTACATAAAAAGAGGAACATGTACAAGTGGCCAGATAGATCACCCAATCCGTGCTGCAGTTACCAAAAATTCTTATTTGGTATACCCTAGAGGTATTACCTCTAGTAAATTCTTTGGTCTTGAAAATGTGTCTGCATGCACTGCAATGGCCACAAGGAAAACATCCTAGCAAGGGATCACCAAATAGAGTTGTCTGAATGGGTATGGGTGGCTTATACCTTTTGTAATGTGTAAACTGAGAATGAATGGTTCTACCCCTACGGTATGAAAAAGCACATCTGTCAGGCAATATCTCATTCAAATGTTCATGAGCCCGCAAGATATCCCAATGATTATTAATAATGCCCCTAAGCAAGGGTGTATTGCTACCAAATGGGGTGACAAACCTGATAGGTTGAGATATTATTGCTTTAGGTCCATCTTCTGAATGTTTATATAGTAACAGTGTTGATCAGGGCACATCTTTGACCTGATTAATAGTTTGGGTAATACGATGTTTCTGATACCCTCTACTTATAAGCCTGTTGGACAGGTCTTGTTCACATTCTAAATGGGATTCTTGAGACAAACAAATCCATTTCATATGCAAGAATTGAGATTTAGGGATGTTGTTAATGATGTGGTGGGGATGATAACTGAATGCATGCAAAAGTGTGTTATATTGTGGAAATTTCCTATGTACACTGGTCGCCAGCATATGGTCAGCCTGTCGAGAGACTATTACATCCAAAAAGACAATTTCTTGATGTTGTATGTTTAAAGTAAACTGAATGTCCCATGGGTTGTTGTTCAAATATTTTACAAACTCATGTACTAGCGTTAGATCACCCCGCCACACCATCCAACAATCATCTAGGTATCTTCTCCAAATATCTAGTTGTTCAATATAGATATTGTTGTGAGAATCATATATAAGTTGTTCTTCAAAAAACACCATACACAGATCTGCATATATGGGAGCAAAAGATGCTCCCATGGCAGTGCCCCTAACTTGCCAATATGCTTGTCCCTGGAAATAGGAAATGTTCTTAGTTAGCACCTATTGGGTCAATCTGATTAGAAAATTATTAAATCCCAGAGTGTATAATTGGGATCTGTCTAACCAGTATGTAATTGCTGATATACCTGCATCATGTGGGATGCTGGTATAAAGGGAAGTGATGTCCAATGTACATAGCCACCAATCTGATTCCAGTTGTGTATCCTGAACAATATTTAAAAATTCTGTGGTGTCTTGTAACCTGGATCTGACCATAGGTAGTAGTGACTTTAAGTAATATGAGGAATGTTGATAAAGGTTCTGTAAGAGAACCTCTACCAGAAACAATTGGCCTACCGGGGGGGTTTGTAGGATGTTTATGGATCTTAGGAAGCAAGTATAAATACTGAGCAATAGGTTTGGACACTTTAAGTTGTTTGCATGTCTGTTTATCAATAACCCCCTCCTATGTGGCCAAATCCAAAAAGGAAGCAATATGTGTTTTGAAATTAGGCGTTGTATCAAGGACCATCTGTATATAAAACTGGGCATCAGAAAATTGTTTATAGGCTTCAGCTTGGTACATTGACCAATCCATGATTACAATACCTCCTCCCTTATCAGCTGGTGTAATGACTATGTCATGATTGGAACGAAGTTCCTGTAGCACTTGTTGTTCCTCCAAGGTTAGATTATGTTTGATAGGTTGATAACCTAAAGAAAAATGTAGATCTTTGATGACACATTCCTTGAATATGGCTACATGCTTATCCATGGGAGGTTGAAAATCAGAACTGTCACAATCTGAAAACAATATTTTGAGGTTAATCAATCTACAAAAATCATTTAATTCATTGACCAATATGTGTTCAGGGACAAATGATGTTGGCACAAAATTTCGACCCTTGTTCAGCAATTTATTATGGACAGATGACAATTCAAATGAAGATATGTTATGCACATTATTTACTGACTCACAATTTTCTGTAGTAACAGTTGTAGACTGTGTGTGTCTTTTTCTGTGTTTTCTACCGCATCTACGTGTCCTAGGTCTAAAGGGTCAGATAGTTTTCTTTTAGCCATTGGGGACTCCTGGTTGGAAGGGCAGTCATAATCTGTGGCCGAAGATGTATCATCTTCCGAAGTGCCACTTGTTGTTTGGGTATTTTTTCTTAGGATAGACCTAGGTCTTTTTCTCCTGTTGCTAGTTTTATTATTAGAATCAAAAAATCTAACACTTTTCTGAGTAACAAATGGTTTCCCCTTTTTGTAATCAGCCATATCACATTGAAATTTTTATGTTTTCCTTTTGATTAGTTGCTCTTCCAGTGTTGCTAAATCTTTAGCCAAATTTGTTAAATGGTTATTATAAAAGTCCTCCGACTCAAAAACTTGAGCCTCAAGACAGTTGTTGCGAATCTCAACAATCTTTGATTCAATCATACGCTCATAATAAGAAATCAGGGTATTAACAAATAACATAGAAGCTTGATGCTGGGTGTCTGCCCAATCTTTGGAAAGTTGTGGATCGATCAAACCTACTAGGGGTTGAATACGAATCCTTAATCCCCGGGGTGTGATGTTTTTCAATTTGTATGCCTTGAATAGCTTCAAATGCCAGATGTTGGCTCTTAACATTTTCATATTTTTGGTTATTTTTTGAAACAATATTCCACAACAATATTCGGCATCTCCCTTATTGGTATTAGAATCACTAGGACCAGATAGATTAAGGCCAAAGGCCTCCAGATTGTCTTTATCTGCCGATAACCCTTGTAAAATGCCTTTCAAATCCATAATGCCACTCATGTCTGCAAGGTATTCCAACACAAAATTGAATAAGAAAAATATATGTACCAGGTGGTATTAACATACACTATTTTTGAAAAAATAGGTATAAGATAATTGTGCATTGAAAATAGCCATCAATAATAGAAATCATGAAACATATGAATGCCAATGTCTAACCTGTTGTACCTCAAAAAAAGTAAAGTGTAACAAAAAAGGTCCACATATCTATTATTACTATTCAAAAATATATTTAGAAAGTAACATTTGCAGAGAGGACTTATAAAGAATATATCTTCACCAACCAGTGTAATGTAAGTAGTCGACCTTTGTCTCTACTATAATGGTGTAAAAAGATTTTTCTATATATGTCAGTCTATGTAGAATTCAGTACATCTCACCTGATTGATATATAGGTTAGAGACTTTTTGTATATATATATATATATATATATATATATATATATATATATATATATATATATATATATATATATGGCTGTTGGCAGACCTTCGTCTCAACCAACCCTGATAGAAAGTCAAAGATGTTGGCCGACCTACGTCACTGACCTATGTTGGCCAGTATATTCCACCACAAATATGTATATAAAATAAAGTGGTCAGCTGTGACTAAGCCAAAGGCTCGTCCAATATTAATGTTCATCAAAAAATACCACTTGCTAGTGATGTCTATATATATTATATATAAATAAAAATAATTGAATAGGACCAAAAGAGAAAGCAAAAAAAAGATAAAAAAGATAAGTGGGCCCTGTTACACACAATATGGTCTAAATATAAACAATATTCGACATATATATTAAATCAAGTATAAATTATATGTCCAACAGGACAAAGGCATGCATATAGTGTTTAATCGAAACATATAAGAAAATCATATAAATGTAAATATATGCACATATAACTTATCAAGATTATGTCAGAAACCTTGCATAAAGGTGCATCAACTGATTTAAAATAGATGTATATATAGTTATAAATCAGATAAAGCCATGTCCATAAGTGGCCCAAGCATACCCTTAGAGGAAGAGCAAGAAATAGAAAAGCCCTAATTAAATATAATTAGCTGTTTTAAACTAGATCAAAATTCCTTATACTAAAAAACAGCCTAAATTATTCTGTTGTTATTTCAAAAATTGTTTTGTGGTCCAATTCAATGATATAACCATATACTGCAAATTGTATTATACAACTCAAAAAAATGTATTTCTAATATTCATTATTTCAGTGAGTCCAAATGGACCATTGTGTAAAAGCAAAAACGGTTCCTAGGTTAACATGTATCCATAAATTATTATAAATCTGCCCGTCCAAATCACAATACACAGCAGTGTTTATAAAATCGAAAGTCCATGACATATAGAAAAATATGATGGTAATGAAATTCAAACCCTGAATTAGAAGCTATACAACAATCACAAAAAAAGAAAGTCCATGCATCCATGCCATAGAGAAGTCATTAATTCCACAAAACTGGGCCATAAGTCCCAACCAAATTTAAAGTTTCTAACTCAATTTGACATTCTAGATAGTGCCCAAAAACTGTAAAAACATGTCTGATTACTTCCGAAACACCATGCGGTTACTTCCATAGAGGGAGAATGAGGATCCACAAGGTAGCGTTTACACAAATCAGTACTGTATATTATCCCTGAAGATGTTCTCAAAAATATAAAGTCCCCCAAACATCAACCATCAATCATCAGTACCTGTTGGTCCACTATAATGTAATTCGTTGCTCTTAGTTTAATCACTCCTGTTTGGCAAAATTAAAAAATGTTGTATCCCAACACCACAAGCTGCAATGGCATTCTCGGAAGTAGGCCTGATGGAATCCGACTATATATGGACTCAAGTAAATAACAGATAGGCGCTAATATCCACCAAGAAAGATTATCCAGTTAAACCAAACTGTAAAATAACACAAGGGTTTCCAAATGTATTAATACTCGAACAAATAATCCAAGATGCACATCAAGCCACAGATACGACTGCCATTTCTCCCAGGCGTCCCCAGCATGTAAAAGAGGTTTGGTCTTGGGTATAGATAAGCCATAACAAAGCAGTTTCACACATACTGGCTACAGAATGTTGGACTCTGGCCACTCCAGAGGTACCTAGGTAAATGTGGAGAAGAGGTATCATAAGCAGACACAAATGTAGCAATGGTACAGGATAATGTGTTATATCAACATGTACAGCACACACTGCGATACTGCCCACAGTGCTGACATTCACACTATGTGTGCATGGGTCTATATTAGAACATTGAAAATTTAACAGTTCGAATCACTAAAGGTCGACCTTTAGTGATCGGACTGTTAAAACATTGAATGTTCAGAAAAAAAATAAAAACAACAAAAAAAAAAACTAAATGGGGTAGACAGGGGGGCAAGCCCCCCCTGCACCCCCCCCACCCCCGCTACTTAAATATACCAACTCCGAGAAATTACTACATTGAAGTAAATGAAAATCTCCCCTTACAGAGATTTCCATTTACTTGTTCAATGTTCTGCAGTTTCACTATTCTCGTGTCGACAATGTCAGATTCAACATTGTCGGCTTTTGAGAATTTATTATAGACCCGTGTGCACATGTGTGCATTATAAATCCCTCCCCAAATGCACGTTGATGTGACATAAGTGCACGGGTATGCAGAGGCTGCTACTATGACTGCTACAGTATTAAAATGATGACCACATGTGGTTTACCTGGATGCTCTTCTGTTGTGGAAGCTGTGTCACCCACCTCCATGACATATGGGATGAAGGATCTATGTGAACTGGTGGCTGAACCTAGGTTTGCCAGGAACTGCTCTGTGGCTGAGACTGGTTGTTGTGTTGCAGGCCCTCCACAAGTGCCAGGACAGTCCCTGGCCACAGCTATGGCCCTTTTCCATGCATTATATCTGTCAAAGGAAAAAACTTCAAAGACCAATTCACGTAAGGTTCAAGTAAGGCACCCTTTATTAACTTGCAGCAAGGAGACAAAGCATGCAGGCAGAATGATTTGTCTGAACATTAATGATTAGTATGGTACTTTTATACAGTTCTTTCCATGTCACACAGTAAATGTTACTATTCTATTGACGTAGTTAGACACAGCTTTCTGTATTGCTCTACAGAAAATGTTACTAGACTAATTGCTGACTTGTTGAGAATAACTGCTGATTTACAAAACATTTGAGAAAAACAACCTGGCCTTGGGGCTTATTTTAGCCCACCACACACTTTCAGTTTTTCAATTGTGCAGTTCTAATATATGTGTTACATTTTGCCTAAATTCAAGGTACATTTCTAGCTTAGGTACAAGTAATGCTGACTACGTTCTAAACTTTCAAGCATCCTTTGTTTTCATTATCAATAGCTTCTAGCAGCTGTGTACTTTCTCATGGCATAAGCAGAAAATCAATAACTCTTTGTTAAATCTCATCACACTAGTAGAAATGAAACACTTCTTATTATTTTCATGACATTAGCAGAAATCAAATGCTCCCTGTTATGTTTCTAATAGCTTTGCAGATTCATGCAGTGTGAATAGAATAAATGTATTAACCCTTTTAAACCTCGAATGCACTAAGCATGCATATTACTAATACATATTTTTCTAACATTTCCCCCCTTTTAATACTTTTATTCTACTTTCAAAATAAGCATAAACAGCTTTTTTTCTTCCCCTAACCTCTTCCTACTTAGGATTTGCAGTTAAGAGAATCATTCAATTTAAACTTATGAAAGCATTTTCAATTTTTCAACAATTCTTCAAGTTCAGCACCTTGGTATAAGGTTTCTGAAACTGACATGTCTATAAAGTCTTTAATCAGTATCTTTTCATGCAGGGGATGCAGCAGTACACACATACCACCAGTAGGATCATTCCCACACAGATGGCAATCAGGATGTTCATCAGGATACTGCCCCACCCCCCAAGCAGTCTCTGGAAAAAGTCCGTCAATGGATTTGGTCCTGGCTTGGTCATAGCCAACACTTGCTGAATTACCTCAAGGTGATTGTCTGTCTCATGTTTGTGGTCCGGAATATACGAACAGCACTCCTCCTGAATTAAAGCGCAAGTACTTCCTCTCGCTGCTAGGGTGAAGTCAAGAGCCATGTGGTTTTGAAGCACTACAGTTGCCATGGCAGTCAGTTCATCAGTCACCAATTCTAGAGTGGAAAAGATTGCATTGCTCATTATTTTGAGAAGTTTAGACAGTTTTCTCAGTTCCCAGATTGATTTCGTTGCTCCATATGCTGGCAGTACACCTGCCCACGAGATGATGGTATCACCCAAGTCCATATGTGACAGTCCATTTTTTCCTAAGCCCACAGCATGATGTTTTTTCCAGCCCGCATTGATCTGCCTCACTGGGTTGACAGGCTTCTTGATTTCTCGTCGAACATTTCGAATTTCCCCTGAGGCAAAACTGCTGTGTGTCGTATGGCTGGAACCAGGTACCCCAAATAACAACTGCCGGACCAATTCTCAGGTAACCACTTGTATGCTTTCCTACCACATACAAAATAACAGTCTTCTACTTTGGTAGTAACTTTACTATGTCCTGGCTCTGTATGAAACATTTTTTGTCAACTATAATCAGTTGTTTATAAAGGTCAGCATTATGTTTTACTTCATCAGTTGTCCTATGCATCAGTTCAAAAAATGAATCATAGCTTGTGTTGCAATACCAACCTGTGTTATCAGTTTTATTGTAGCATCTATAGGGAACAGTCACATTGCAATTGCTTCAACCCACCTGAACTGTATCATTTTTGTAAAAACACACAGTCCCCTTCTGTCGAACAGGCAAGTGCAATGCTACTTTATCTTGTGACGTAACATCTGATGTATCATAGACTAAATTTTCCCAGGTCTTGTTGGCTCCTAGGGGGACTGAAGTTAACAATAACCCCCTGTATGCTGTTGGCAAAGCTGTGCAAATCCAGCAATTCGAAACATTGAAGGTCTCAGCATACACATATTTGATTGCCTGGTAAGTGTTGAAGTTTGGGTGCCACTCTACGTGCAACTCTCCACGCTTATTCAGTTCAGTTTGTGGGGCTGGGAAAAGGAATGGCCACAACAAAAAGATTATTATCACTAGTACAGTCAACAGGATGATTATGAAATACTTCTGAGGAAATGGTTGTTCTGCATTCCTGTTTTCTCCGACTCTTCCGAGTAGTTGTATTTGGATTTTTCTGGATTCTATCATTTTTGCTTTTGACATGTGATCTTACTCTCTGCCCTAATAGGACCTTCAGCACCGATGGTTTCTTCACTGGGGTTGAGATGGATCAGTCCTACTCATCTGACCCCCCCCCCCTTTGTAGCCAGACTTTGTGCTGAGGGCCCCGATGGAGAGATAAGATTTTTGTCCAGTTCAAAGTTCTTAACTAGTTTGCAGTGCATCAGGTGGATCCACGAAGCTCGCTGTGCTATCTTGACTGCAGTGGGTGTCGAAAGAAGCACCTGGTATGGACCTTCCCACCTTGGTGATGACCAATTCTTCTTCTTTATATTCTTCACCCACACCTACTCCCCGGGGATCACTGCCACTTCTGATGTTTCGGTTTGTTCTTTATCTGAAACAGAATATGACTATAACAGATTCAAAGATGGCTGCCATTCTGTAAACACTGCTGACCTGCAGCTCCTCAATAAACCTGAGAAAAATCTGTAACCTGAGTCAATACCAAGAGGTTTGAACATCAAATTAAAGACAAAAAAAGATGCATCTACACTTAATTAATCTATAACCAGGAAAAAAAGTGGAAAAAAAAGTATTTATCTATCAGGATTCCAAGTGATTAGCTAGCTCTGAAGAGAGAAATAAACAAAGGACTGTGTGCATTCTTCATTTTACCTGTCAGCTTGGGGAAAGGAAAATGTCACAAGAAGGAAAAAGCATGGAAACAACTACTACCAAAACAAATCTGTCGGAATTACAGTCACCAGTAAAGGATGGGAGTGCGAAAAAGCAAAGAATTACTAGACAGCAGGAACAACAGAAACCAGAGACTAGATCTAAAACTGATCAGCCACTGAACATGGACGATATTAAACATGCTTTGTTGCCTATACAAGAAGCTTTAAAGGACTTGACTACTCAAATACAAACTTTTGGAGTTTCATGTAATCAGCTGCTACAGAGAATGGACAAAACAGAGGCTAGAATTTCAGAAACAGAGGACAAAATAGACTTGCTGGAGAAGAAAACAAATGTATATGATGTGGAGTTACAAGTCATGCAAAGCAAACTTACTGATTTAGAAGCGAGGTCTAGGAGAAATAATATTATTATTAGAGGGATCCCTGAAAACATTCAGTATGCAGAGCTAATACCAACTATAACACAAATACTTGAAGTTTTGTTAAATGATGCTGATGGAGTGAAAGAAATTGTTATCGAAAGGGCACACAGAGCATTGAGAGAGGTACAAGCTTCTAATATGCCTAGACCTGTATATGCTAAGATATTGAGCTTTCAAGATGTTAGCAAAATACATTTTACTGCAAAAAAGAATGGTGGCTTTGTTATGTGGAAAAATAATAAAATATCTCTGGCTCAGGATTTACCATTACAAGTAAGGCAAGCTAGGCAGTCTTTATCTGCATACTGTAAATTTCTGATTGACAAGCAAATTAAATTCCAGATGAAATATCCTAATGTGCTTACATTTCTGGTGGATGGGATTAAATACTCTGTTTCTACTAAAAACGAGGCAAAGAGAGTGTTTCTGAAGGTTTTTAAAGTTTTACCTGCATCAGAGGGCTGAAAGAAACTTTCGTTGAGACTGGCATGCTCCTGAGGTCAGATCCAGTATGTACTATACTTCGAGGCTTAGGTAATCCTTTGTTCCCTGCTTAAGTCGTTTAGGCCTCTGTAAAAGCAATAAAACTGTTTGTTTGCGATAATCCGAGGGTCTGCTGGCCGTTTTCCAAACTTTTATGACCTCTACGAACTATTTTCATCGAGTGGTAAACAGGAAATCTCTTGAATGCAGCGTGAGAGTGTGGATTTCGATGTAACACTTCCTGTGGTCCGGCCGTGAAAGCGGTCTCCCGTCGCGAGTATTACTGAGGGTTTCCTGGTTTGAGAAGTTGAAAAGAACTGACATAATGTGTTAATGCTTTTTTTAACAAGTAAATAACATTAGAATGTGTACGTAAAGCACATAATAACATCTGTTTTTCCTGTTTCTTTTTCCTTATGCTTATAGTTTTAAACCAAATTATATTTTTACAATATCTGCAGTGGGTGCAAGGTATGGCACTGTATATATGAATATAAATAGGTAAATAGTGGATATTGGGTGGTGTTAATCAGACAACTAATGTTAGTATAGTTGGGAGCTAAAGCATGCAACTTCAAAACTTTGATAATTGAGTTGCAGGCACTGTGTATGGTACAGAATTATAATGTGGGATGCATTTACGGTTTTTTTTTTTGTCTGTTTTTTCTTTGTTTTTTTTTCTTTTTTTCTCTCTCTCAATAAAAGTGGTATATAAATAATGATTGTAACAAAAGAGGTATTTGGGATAGGTATAAGTAGCTAGTCAATATATTAATTTTTTTTCTTTAAATGGTAATAATACTTTACAATGGAGATTTGCTTAATTTATAGTTGGAACATAAGCTGTAGAGCAATAGCAGTGTTTGTTAGGGAATGTTTAGTTTAGACTTTGTAGTAGCTAAGTTAGAATATATAGGTTGTAAGTTTAGGAAATGTTTTAAGTTTTATTACATGAAGCTTTTAAATATGTTTGTGTTTTTAACCTTGTTCATGTTTTTTCACATACAAGACCTATATAAGTCCTGGTCCAGGGGTAAAGTGGGTAGGCACTGGCTGGGGACGGGGTGTAGGAAATGCTTCCAGATTATGTTTAGTATGCAGTTAATACGTATCCATTGGATAATTTCCCTCTTACACTATTATTGGATAATTAGACCTGTCAATGTGGGAATTAGACTCGTGGAACGTTAAAGGGCTCCAGAACTTGAAGAAGAGGAAGCTGTTACTACACATATTGCTACAGGACAAAGCACTGTTTGCATTTTTACAAGAAACACACTTGTTAAATGATCCGTGGGATGATATTAGGAAAAAGAACTGGATCAGAGCGGTAGTGGCATCAGAAGGTAAGACAAACAGTGCTGGAGTAGCCATAATTATTAAAACTCAATACAAAGACAAGATTTTAGACTCTAAAGTGGATCAAAATGGGCGATGGTGCTATGTTATTTTATCGGATAATGCGTTTGATAAACCTCTTCTACTTTTGAATATATATGCACCATGTAATGACCAACAAAGTTTCATAACATCATTATATCCAATCTTAACACAGTATGATGGTTATTATTTTATTGTGGGTGGGGATTGGAATACCTATCAAAATCCAAAGTTTGATATGTCTTGTCCACAAAGAGCATTTAACAAGCAGGCCGGGATAGCATTAAATGACTTCATGGAAGATTTTCAATTATATGACCCCTTTTGTTATGCACATAATATTAATAATGCAATTAAGTATACCTTCTATTCACCATGCCACAAAATGTGGTCTAGGATAGATTTTTTCTTGATATCCAAAGCATTAATTAATTTGGAACCAGTAGTGGTTATACATACTCGATATCTATCAGATCACTCAAAAGTTTTGTTAAGGTTTTCTAAAGATTTAAAAGATACAAGAATGCATAGAGGTTACAATTGGTCACTTAATCCAAATCTGTTAAATAAAAAGGATATAATAGATGGAATTGTAAAATATCTGAAAGGTTTAACAGATAAGATGAAGCTTCAGGAACATACTCCTGATATTGAATGGGCAGCAGCTAAATCTCAAATTAGAGGTTTTCTTTTGCAAAAAGCCTCATATTATAAGAAAAGGCAAAACAATGATATTCAAAAATTAGAAACAAAAGTGAAGCTACTTGAGAAACAACTGATTCAGAATATTAATGCTCAAACAGAGAAGGAAATGTTGAAATGTCAAATGGATCTCTTCTTGCTGCATAATAGTAGAGTAACACTTCAGAAGCATAGGTGTTTAGTGAAATATGCCAATAATGTTCAAATACCATCAAAAGCATTGGCAAGGATTATAAATCAATCGAAAACAACTGTACATATTTCGGAAATACAATGCAATGACACAGTGTCTTCTAAAATTGGGGATATTATTGATATTTTCGAAAAAATCTATACCAAGGTTTATGAGGGTCAAATTGCTAGGTCTATACATAAACAGAATAAAAGATTCTTGCAAAAAATTAATTTTCCAAAATTAGAAGAGAGTCTGCAAGTTGATCTGATTAAACCTATATCTCCAGAGGAAATAGTATATGTAATTCAACATATGAAAGTACATAAGTCACCAGGTCCTGATGGTTTGACAGTTGAATTTTATAAAGAGTTTGCTGATAGTTTTGGTAAAATATTGTCTCATGTATTTAACTACATAAGCAGAAATAAAATTAGTGACCCTCACCTTAATGCGTCAAAAACAATCTTTATACATAAAGCTAATTCAGACCCCCAAAGCCCGGATAATTACAGGCCAATAGCATTAATAAATGTGGATGATCCATTTAATTTCTAAGGAACAGGCTGGATTTATGGCAACTAGACAAACTAGTGATAGCACACTTACACTACATAATATGATGATGTATGCTAAACAAAACAACTCTAATATTTATGCCCTTATAATAGATGCTCAGAAAGCATTTGATAGAGTGGATATAAACTTTTTGCTTGATGTGTTACCTTATTTCAATATGCTACAGGAATTTATTCAGATACTACAAATATTATATAGTAATCCGTATACTACATTATATATTAATAGGAGTTATTCTAAAAGAATACAGATTAAAAATGGTACACGGCAGGGTTGCCTTTTGTCCCCCTTATTGTTTTACCTTTATTTAGAACCTCTATTTTTATATATTAAGAAAAATTTGTATCATAATGCACCAATACTTTATAGGAATAAATTATTAATGTCGGCATTTGCTGATGATCTTATTATTTATTGTACAACCCCAATTTCTGATAGTGAAAAGATATTAAATCTTATAAACGAATTTTCATAAGTCTCTAATTACAAAATTAATTTGGAGAAAACTAGTATTTTCATGTTAAGAACCCCTAAACCTTTTTCATTAATGTCCCTGGTGGGGAAGATATCATGTAAAGAAAATATCAAATATTTGGGTATTAGGTTCTCTACGGATAATAAGGACTTTTATAGTAATAATATTAAATGAGTATGGGAACTAATAGTAGCTGATTGTGGCAGATGGAGGAATTTAAGACTACCGGTATTGGCAAAAGTATCAATAGTGAAAAAGAATATATTACCACGAATGTTGTATATCTTTAGGTCTGCTCAAGCATCAATTTCAAAGACAGTTTTTAAACAAATTCATAAAGATCTAGCTAAATTTATTTGGGAGCCGAAGAAAACTAGAATATCGTATGAGAAATTAATGACCCCGAAGAGTAGAGGAGGACTTGAGTTACCGAATTTTGAGGTGTACTATTTAATTGTGAACGCCAACAGGTGTTTAAGAATTGCTAATTACGAGGTAATTAGTACAAAGTGGATACCAACTTGGGTGGTTTTGAATTACAAGCATATTCTAGATTGGAACATAAATCCTAAAGCTTTACCCTTTTTGGATAAAACTAGTTTGATAAAGTATGGGATTATGGACCACTTAAAAACATATGTGTCATCTTTGCAAAATTTATTCCAATCAGTAGACTTGTTGCAATATGTGATGGTTTTTCAGCCTTTCCATAGGAATCCCAATTTTAAACTAAATAATCAATTGATTGATCTTAGTAAATTCCCATTAATAGTTAATTTGACTCTGATTGATGTTTTTAATAAATTTAATTTATCGGCTTCGCAAGTTAGACAGGAATTGAATCTTCCTAAAAGTTATATGGTTGTCATGAGACAAATCAGAGAACTTGCTCTGAGTCATTTTGAAAATTTTAAACCGGTAGTCGGAATTGTGGATAAATGCTCTTAATTGTGGCAGGCTCTCCAACAGGAGGTTAAATTTATAACAACAACAAATAAATTAATTAAAGACTTAAAATTCCAGGATAAAATTCTGTTGTCAGGGTATTGGGTTAACAAAATGACAGTAGCAGATAATCAGGTATTAAAAGCAATTGATTTAACAATAAAATCAGTCTCTTTTCAAAAGTTGATGTATACGCAGTTGATGATTTGGAATAATGCTTATTATACTCGTCTTAGGTTACATAAATTTAATCCGAGGAATTCTCCAACTTGTCCATATTGCACAAATCAAACGGATCTTCTTCATATGTTCTGGAGCTGCAAGTGTATATATAAACTTTGGAACTCTCTTAGAAGACAACTACAAAAGATGGGTTATCAAAGTTCAACGTTATCATGGGAATTTATGATTCTACATGTTCCTCCAAGAGAGCTCTCTAGGTCACAAACTATAATATGTATGAATATTTTTTTGCTGATGAAGTTATATATAGCTATAAATTGGTTAGAACCAGACAAGACATCATGGGATAATTTCAAGCTTGTGGCTATAAAGCATATATTAGCACATAAATTACTCCTGAAGCAAAGTAACAAGAATATTAATAACCCGAAAATATGGGAAAAGGTTTTTAACATTATATTAGCATAATACTGTTATTAGGAATATATTAAAGTTTGGATATACATGTGGAGGAAACAATGTTTTGAAAACATGTATGATATGTATGGCACAAAGTACTTCTACAAATGTTTTGGCTTTGTTTTTTCTTCCCTGGTGTTTTCTTTTTTGGAATAATGACGATTTTTATATGGAAGCATTTCGTGTAGATATTTTATATAGTTTTGATAGTAATAGTAGTGAATTATGTGTGTGTGATCTTATTGTATTTGGAAAATATATATCAATAAAAATTTATTATGGAAAAAAAAAGAATTTGACTGCAACAGATGTTTAGAATTCATTACTTTTTTCATATATTCAGCTAGTGTAAAATCAG